>NW_025959376.1:0-55023 GCF_023159225.1 Perognathus longimembris pacificus | reverse complement strand
CTGTCTGCTGGGCCTACCATTTGGTTTCAGAAAGGCCTTCCCAGGTCCCTTGGCTCATTGTGAATAGCTGAAAGGCACTGTGATGACCTAAGGGTTTCAGTGATAATACATGACTTCACAGCAGACCACGTGCAAGTGACTTTTCACTTGCTCTGTTATTTTCTACTAGGTTTCACAACTGTTCGTGACTACATGCAGATACTGAGAGGCAGTACTGTGGACTCTGAAGAGTCATCATACTCCAAAATGATATATGGCTCAGATGAAATCAACTCACCCATCGATACTGTCTTCTTTGGACTCAACGACAACGGCTTGTAATCCGCAGTCGTCTCTGTGGACATATCAAAATCACACAACAAATTAAGTGGGACAATGGGGGAAGAAACCACACATGTTTTAATGCTACTAGGAAAGGAAACTAGGGCCTCGTGTATGCTACACGAGGACTCTGCCAAGTGAAGTACATCTCGAGCACTTCCCTCCTGGCCACCCCTCTCTCCAGTACGGATTTCTCAACTCAGAGCCATGTACCTGCTACACTTCTGCCCACGATTAGGTGATTCTTTGTGCCTAGGCTTGCCTGTTCAATGACCCTTCCTCTTAAGCCTTCACCCTAACTTTGGATGGATGTGCATGCCTTTCTTCGTTCATATGTGTAATTCCATCGACAGAATTTGCCAAGACCCAAGGTCAGCAATAGGTAGCCATCCAGCATGTAAGTTTCTGCAGAGGTCGATCTCCACTTAATCAGCAAAATGATACACTGCGAGTGTGCTTCAAGAAGCAGAGCCTCAGTCATAAGTACAAAAGCAGTATATTCCTGAAGTCCTGAATTGAAGCCAGAGATTCCGCGCACTTCACTGTTCCCACACACACGTATACTCTCTCGCGCTCTCTAATCCTTTCTCTGTCTCTCTCTGTCTCTGTCTCTCTCTCTGTGTCTATATTTCTCTCTCTCTTGCTCCATGGCTCTCTCTGTCAATGTCCAATCTCTTTCATTTGAATTTTGATTTCATTAATGAACCCAGGGTTTATGAATATGGGCATTAACAGCTTGACTTAACGCTATAGATTCATTGGCTTTCTGAATATCGATGCTGCCCATAACGAAGCCATACACAGAAACCTTAGAACCCCAGTTCCAAAGAGATGGCCTTAAGGACACAATGAAAATATTATGCATACATTGATGTCCAAGCCCTAGAGAGGATATATACATCAAAGAACTGAACATACCCAGGAACATAGAAGAGAGGTATAGAAGAGATTTGTTACACCCTTCAAACTGAAACAAACATGTAGCTAAATTAATATGAGACTTCTATTTCTTGACCTGTGTAAAAACTGTTACAGCAGGAACCAAAGCATGGGGTTAGTTGTCATTCCAAGGAGCACACCTAATTATAGTAGGATCCTAAAAAGGCAAACAAACAAATAAACAGAAACACCTAGCAGGTCTCTGTTGATGACCTGGATTCATTGGCCATTAAATTAGTACAAGCGTTTCATGAAAATATGAAGGAAGAAGCCTAGGCATGGGGTGAGTAGGCCCTGAACCCTCCCATGAAGTGAGGCGACCCAGTGTTCCATGCCCTTCGCCAAGGAGAAGAACAAGGCAAAAAGCAAATTGGCTGATTCCTTACAAGCAGGGTTTCTCCCTTCAGACAGAGGTTGCATTTTATAGGCTTTTCTTCCCTTCTAGAATGTAAGGCAGAGGTAGACAGTATAGGATGAAATGAGGCATGGGCAAGTACCACCAGGATTTCAGAGACAACACAACACACACATTACGCAGGAATGAATGGCTCCAGTGAAGGCAATGACACATCATGCCTATTTTCTCTGTTTTTCTTTCCTTCTACGAAAACTGTTGAACACACACACACACATACACACACACAATCACACAAACACACACACAATCAGAGAAAACCCAGGGAATAGGTGCTGGTGGAAAACTGAGTCACTTCCACGTGATGTGTACAGCAGAATAAAACACATTGAGATTCCTTGTCCAAGGAGCCAAAGCCCTTTATGCCATCTCCAGTGAGTCAGCCTCAGTGGCTGCTTTTGAGTGGAGACCTCAACTAAAACTTACTTCCTCTGCTTTGTGCTTTTATCCTTCCTCTTTAATTTCCCTTTTTAAGATGCCCATCCCCATCCCTATCCCCCATCCAGTGCTTCTCTTGCTATTTCGTTCTCTGTAGTTTGAGCGTGAGAGTTGTAGAACTCCTGAATTTCTGTATTTTTCTTATGTCAGGTAATATGGTGAGGATATCATCTTAGGAAAACCCGGTTTCTTACACCAGAGGAGAGAAAGGAAGGGAGAAAAGATAGTAGAGAGAGAAAAACAGAGAGAGAGAGAAAGAGAGAGAGAAACACCGAGAGCCCATACAGAAGCTCCTCTGCCTTGTTTAATTATTTACTTATCTACCTATCTACTTATCTTTTCGATTCCTGGGCCTGGAAATCAAGACCTGGGCACGGTCCCTGAGCTGCTTCTGCTCAAACATAATAGTCTACCACTTGCACCACACTGCCAATTCTCCCACTGGAGCAATGGCATAAGGCATTGTGTGCCTTACCTATTGTTCCATGATCTGATTGCCTATGCTCCTGGCAGTATGGAGGAGGGTGGTTAATATTGCTGTGGACTCCTATCAGCCTCACTGGGTGAGAGAAGGGTCTCACTAACTTATTTCCTAAGCTGGCTACTCAATGATTTTACCTCCAATTTCCATTCACCAAACAGCCATTGTCAAAGACATGTGTCACAGGCTTCCCCTTCCTGATACAAATTTCTGTGATTTCCTCAGCCATATTGGTGTTCCAACATAGGATCTTTCACTTTCTGACATGTATTACTTTGCACAGGCCACCAGTCCATTCATGGTATTTGTGTTTCTTTGTGTGCAGTGTTTAGCTCCCGGCATGTGAATGTGCATCTGTAGGTGTCCAAGTGTCTGTACATACATACAGGCACGTGTGTGTGTGTGTGTGTGTGTGTGTGTGTGTGTGCCATATCATTAGCAGAATCTGCTAGCTATACACCTGTATGTCCATATATTTTACGGCTTTATCTGTTTCTTACCTTTCAGATACGTTGTCATCATTTGGTGCTGAACAAACCTCATCTTCACATGTTCTATAGGAACAAAAAACACAGATGTAGTCAGATGCCTCACTTCTTTGTAAACTTCATCTTCTGAGTCAAATCATTTTGCAGGTAATTCACGGGTGGACTATGCGTTTTTCCATCTAACTTTGGTTCTCTTCTCCCCCTTGATTTAGAATAAGGGCCACATTGCAGTTTCAGATAGCTAAAGAAATATACTTGGTGATAAAATACAATTCAGTGATACAGTATTGGAGGTACATTACAATTCTCCCCTTTGGTCCAATCCGTTCAAGTCTTACAAAAACCATAATTCAGAAGGGTCTCAGGCTCCTAAGAATAATGACTCCAGAATGCATAGTGCTTATGACCTGTTCCTCTTTTACCCATTTCCTTCTAAGAAAGAAGTCATCCACAGATCTGTCCGTGACAAGTTAAATGCAGTTAGAAAGAGACTGAAATTCCAAAACTTCCTGAGGATGAGTTTACAAATTGCAACCTCTTTTTCCTTTCTCTCCTTGGTTCACCCTGCCCACTTCCAACCATGTGCTCTACACACTGAGCTATGGCCAACTCAAGTGTTTGTGTGTTGAAATTTCCATGTAAATATGTTCATGTATATGTGTGGATGTACACACTCATGCTTATGATCAGATACATAGGGTCACATACAATTCTACATTTTCTAGACATGACTCTACCGCTTACAAATGTAGGACCCTGACCCCCATGTAAATCAGTGACTTGCAAGGTTGCATATCACATTTCTGTATGCTGAATTGTATATTTTGTAACACACTTACTCTGTATAATAACATGTTTACCTACTCTACCTGTCTGCTCAGGTGTTGACACTGAAACTATAAAAACAAGAGCATCAGGGTTTTGTCACCATATTTTTCTTCCCCCAATTCAATTGTATTGCCTGAGTACACATCCCTTCTATACTATTTAAGTTCTTCATCCTTGAGTCCCTCCATCAACACCTAAATTTCACCATCCTAAGAGTCTTCATGCTCTAACACAAGGACAAAGACCCAGAGACCTGCAGGAGTGCCTCTGGACAATGTGTGCTGGGTTTGGGCTGTCTGCTCTCAATATGAACAAGAATGCATAGATATTGTTCATAAATATAACTTTTGGGGGTCCAATAACTACCTTCCCTTGAATCTGGTATTAAGTAATCTTTGAATATTCGTTTGTGTAGACCTAATTCAAGTCTGACATCTTTTACTAGAAGTGAGTTTTCGTGTGGCAGTAATGAAAACATTCAAATTTTGCAAAGAAGAAAACGATGAGTGCATATTTAAGGAGCTACCATCTTGATACCAATGTGTAGTCTATTTTCTCGAGTTTCATTACAATGTAGAGGGACACATCTTCCTTCCTACTCTTCAGGAATTCCTCAGTAAGTCCTCAGACTAATTTCTTACCCCCAGCCATTGCTCAGCTATCTTCCCACCCGTTGGATAAAATGGAACAGTGGAAAATTGGACGCAGGGGTTCATCCACAGTGATGATGAGTGGAAACTTGGAGAACCAGCCACTCCTGGTGCTCTAGGTTCCTCTAGTCTCTGCCAATGCTACCGGTTCCTTGGTCTTTGAAAATTCTTTTGAGTTTTGCTCTTCCAGGATTCTTTTGTCCCCACATGCAATCTACCAAATCTCATACCAAGGCATTCTGAATGAAATACCCTTTAGATTTTGCTGATACTTACACAGTGTCTCCAACACAACAGGGACATGTAACATTCCCTTCATGACATATTTTGTTTGATCCATAGAAACACACTTAGAACGTTTCCTACAGATACTATGTTGAGAACAGGTAGAAACTAGGCTCCTGGCATTTTCTAGTGCTTGATATCTTGCCGCGAACCTCGCAAATCTCAGTGTCCACATTTCTTTACTTGTATAGGTAATGTTCACTACCCATACATGCATGGAAACTGAAAAGAGGCTTTTGGGAAAAATGAAAGTTTGACACCTGCCAAAGATGATTTTTAGGCAAGATGGTATTTGTGGTTTTGTAAGTCCTGGGCAAGAACTCAGGGCCTGGGCACTGTCCCTGAGCTTCTTTTGCTCAAGGCTAGCACTCTACCACTTGAGCCACAACACCATTTCTGGCTTTTTCTGTTTTTGTGGTACTGACTAATCAAAACCTGGGCTTCATGCGTGCTAGGTAAGCGCTCTATCGCTAGGTCACATTCCCAGCCTTTCATGCAAGATTGAAGAATAATAAAGACCTAAAACCTCTACCTAAGCTGAGGTCAAACAATGACCTCTTCTTGTTTAAGTTCAACTCACTTCACAGGAACTCAAGAATTACATGCCATCTAATTTTCCGCGTTGCAGGTGCACTCTATTCCCTCCTGTCTGTCCTGCCTCTCACATAGGGACAAGGAATAGCAGGATGGAAGCAGGACTTCCCATTCAATGTGATTGTGGGCCCTTCAGGGTGGCAGTGTTCAAAAGAAGCAAGGTTCGACTCAGGATTGATTAGCTTCTTTCTCCTGGGCTCTACAGTCTGCTGGGCCTACCATTTGGTTTCAGAAAGGCCTTCCCAGGTCCCTTGGCTCATTGTGAATAGCTGAAAGGCACTGTGATGACCTAAGGGTTTCAGTGATAATACATGACTTCACAGCAGACCACGTGCAAGTGACTTTTCACTTGCTCTGTTATTTTCTACTAGGTTTCACAACCGTTCGTGACTACATGCAGATACTGAGAGGCAGTACTGTGGACTCTGAAGAGTCATCATACTCCAAAATGATATATGGCTCAGATGAAATCAACTCACCCATCGATACTGTCTTCTTTGGACTCAACGACAACGGCTTGTAATCCGCAGTCGTCTCTGTGGACATATCAAAATCACACAACAAATTAAGTGGGACAATGGGGGAAGAAACCACACATGTTTTAATGCTACTAGGAAAGGAAACTAGGGCCTCGTGTATGCTACACGAGGACTCTGCCAAGTGAAGTACATCTCGAGCACTTCCCTCCTGGCCACCCCTCTCTCCAGTACGGATTTCTCAACTCAGAGCCATGTACCTGCTACACTTCTGCCCACGATTAGGTGATTCTTTGTGCCTAGGCTTGCCTGTTCAATGACCCTTCCTCTTAAGCCTTCACCCTAACTTTGGATGGATGTGCATGCCTTTCTTCGTTCATATGTGTAATTCCATCGACAGAATTTGCCAAGACCCAAGGACAGCAATAGGAAGCCATCCAGCATAGAAGTTTCTGCAGAGGTCGATCTCCACTTAATCAGCAAAATGATACACTGCGAGTGTGCTTCAAGAAGCAGAGCCTCAGTCATAAGTACAAAAGCAGTATATTCCTGAAGTCCTGAATTGAAGCCAGAGATTCCACGCACTTCACTGTTCCCACACACACGTATACTCTCTCGCGCTCTCTAATCCTTTCTCTGTCTCTCTCTGTCTCTGTCTCTCTCTCTGTGTCTATATTTCTCTCTCTCTTGCTCCATGGCTCTCTCTGTCAATGTCCAATCTCTTTCATTTGAATTTTGATTTCATTAATGAACCCAGGGTTTATGAATATGGGCATTAACAGCTTGACTTAACGCTATAGATTCATTGGCTTTCTGAATATCGATGCTGCCCATAACGAAGCCATACACAGAAACCTTAGAACCCCAGTTCCAAAGAGATGGCCTTAAGTACACAATGAAAATACTTATGCATACATTGATGTCCAAGCCCTAGAGAGGATATATACATCAAAGAACTGAACATACCCAGGAACATAGAAGAGAGGTATAGAAGAGATTTGTTACACCCTTCAAACTGAAACAAACATGTAGCTAAATTAATATGAGACTTCTATTTCTTGACCTGTGTAAAAACTGTTACAGCAGGAACCAAAGCATGGGGTTAGTTGTCATTCCAAGGAGCACACCTAATTATAGTAGGATCCTAAAAAGGCAAACAAACAAATAAACAGAAACACCTAGCAGGTCTCTGTTGATGACCTGGATTCATTGGCCATTAAATTAGTACAAGCGTTTCATGAAAATATGAAGGAAGAAGCCTAGGCATGGGGTGAGTAGGCCCTGAACCCTCCCATGAAGTGAGGCGACCCAGTGTTCCATGCCCTTCGCCAAGGAGAAGAACAAGGCAAAAAGCAAATTGGCTGATTCCTTACAAGCAGGGTTTCTCCCTTCAGACAGAGGTTGCATTTTATAGGCTTTTCTTCCCTTCTAGAATGTAAGGCAGAGGTAGACAGTATAGGATGAAATGAGGCATGGGCAAGTACCACCAGGATTTCAGAGACAACACAACACACACATTACGCAGGAATGAATGGCTCCAGTGAAGGCAATGACACATCATGCCTATTTTCTCTGTTTTTCTTTCCTTCTACGAAAACTGTTGAACACACACACACACATACACACACACAATCACACAAACACACACACAATCAGAGAAAACCCAGGGAATAGGTGCTGGTGGAAAACTGAGTCACTTCCACGTGATGTGTACAGCAGAATAAAACACATTGAGATTCCTTGTCCAAGGAGCCAAAGCCCTTTATGCCATCTCCAGTGAGTCAGCCTCAGTGGCCGCGTTTGAGTGGAGACCTCAACTAAAACTTACTTCCTCTGCTTTGTGCTTTTATCCTTCCTCTTTAATTTCCCTTTTTAAGATGCCCATCCCCATCCCTATCCCCCATCCAGTGCTTTCTCTTGCTATTTCGTTCTCTGTAGTTTGAGCGTGAGAGTTGTAGAACTCCTGAATTTCTGTATTTTTCTTATGTCAGGTAATATGGTGAGGATATCATCTTAGGAAAACCCGGTTTCTTACACCAGAGGAGAGAAAGGAAGGGAGAAAAGATAGTAGAGAGAGAAAAACAGAGAGAGAGAGAAAGAGAGAGAGAAACACCGAGAGCCCATACAGAAGCTCCTCTGCCTTGTTTAATTATTTACTTATCTACCTATCTACTTATCTTTTCGATTCCTGGGCCTGGAAATCAAGACCTGGGCACGGTCCCTGAGCTGCTTCTGCTCAAACATAATAGTCTACCACTTGCACCACACTGCCAATTCTCCCACTGGAGCAATGGCATAAGGCATTGTGTGCCTTACCTATTGTTCCATGATCTGATTGCCTATGCTCCTGGCAGTATGGAGGAGGGTGGTTAATATTGCTGTGGACTCCTATCAGCCTCACTGGGTGAGAGAAGGGTCTCACTAACTTATTTCCTAAGCTGGCTACTCAATGATTTTACCTCCAATTTCCATTCACCAAACAGCCATTGTCAAAGACATGTGTCACAGGCTTCCCCTTCCTGATACAAATTTCTGTGATTTCCTCAGCCATATTGGTGTTCCAACATAGGATCTTTCACTTTCTGACATGTATTACTTTGCACAGGCCACCAGTCCATTCATGGTATTTGTGTTTCTTTGTGTGCAGTGTTTAGCTCCCGGCATGTGAATGTGCATCTGTAGGTGTCCAAGTGTCTGTACATACATACAGGCACGTGTGTGTGTGTGTGTGTGTGTGTGTTGTGTGGCCATATCATTAGCAGAATCTGCTAGCTATACACCTGTATGTCCATATATTTTACGGCTTTATCTGTTTCTTACCTTTCAGATACGTTGTCATCATTTGGTGCTGAACAAACCTCATCTTCACATGTTCTATAGGAACAAAAAACACAGATGTAGTCAGATGCCTCACTTCTTTGTAAACTTCATCTTCTGAGTCAAATCATTTTGCAGGTAATTCACGGGTGGACTATGCGTTTTTCCATCTAACTTTGGTTCTCTTCTCCCCCTTGATTTAGAATAAGGGCCACATTGCAGTTTCAGATAGCTAAAGAAATATACTTGGTGATAAAATACAATTCGGTGATACAGTATTGGAGGTACATTACAATTCTCCCCTTTGGTCCAATCCGTTCAAGTCTTACAAAAACCATAATTCAGAAGGGTCTCAGGCTCCTAAGAATAATGACTCCAGAATGCATAGTGCTTATGACCTGTTCCTCTTTTACCCATTTCCTTCTAAGAAAGAAGTCATCCACAGATCTGTCCGTGACAAGTTAAATGCAGTTAGAAAGAGACTGAAATTCCAAAACTTCCTGAGGATGAGTTTACAAATTGCAACCTCTTTTTCCTTTCTCTCCTTGGTTCACCCTGCCCACTTCCAACCATGTGCTCTACACACTGAGCTATGGCCAACTCAAGTGTTTGTGTGTTGAAATTTCCATGTAAATATGTTCATGTATATGTGTGGATGTACACACTCATGCTTATGATCAGATACATAGGGTCACATACAATTCTACATTTTCTAGACATGACTCTACCGCTTACAAATGTAGGACCCTGACCCCCATGTAAATCAGTGACTTGCAAGGTTGCATATCACATTTCTGTATGCTGAATTGTATATTTTGTAACACACTTACTCTGTATAATAACATGTTTACCTACTCTACCTGTCTGCTCAGGTGTTGACACTGAAACTATAAAAACAAGAGCATCAGGGTTTTGTCACCATATTTTTCTTCCCCCAATTCAATTGTATTGCCTGAGTACACATCCCTTCTATACTATTTAAGTTCTTCATCCTTGAGTCCCTCCATCAACACCTAAATTTCACCATCCTAAGAGTCTTCATGCTCTAACACAAGGACAAAGACCCAGAGACCTGCAGGAGGGCCTCTGGACAATGTGTGCTGGGTTTGGGCTGTCTGCTCTCAATATGAACAAGAATGCATAGATATTGTTCATAAATATAACTTTTGGGGGTCCAATAACTACCTTCCCTTGAATCTGGTATTAAGTAATCTTTGAATATTCGTTTGTGTAGACCTAATTCAAGTCTGACATCTTTTACTAGAAGTGAGTTTTCGTGTGGCAGTAATGAAAACATTCAAATTTTGCAAAGAAGAAAACGATGAGTGCATATTTAAGGAGCTACCATCTTGATACCAATGTGTAGTCTATTTTCTCGAGTTTCATTACAATGTAGAGGGACACATCTTCCTTCCTACTCTTCAGGAATTCCTCAGTAAGTCCTCAGACTAATTTCTTACCCCCAGCCATTGCTCAGCTATCTTCCCACCCGTTGGATAAAATGGAACAGTGGAAAATTGGACGCAGGGGTTCATCCACAGTGATGATGAGTGGAAACTTGGAGAACCAGCCACTCCTGGTGCTCTAGGTTCCTCTAGTCTCTGCCAATGCTACCGGTTCCTTGGTCTTTGAAAATTCTTTTGAGTTTTGCTCTTCCAGGATTCTTTTGTCCCCACATGCAATCTACCAAATCTCATACCAAGGCATTCTGAATGAAATACCCTTTAGATTTTGCTGATACTTACACAGTGTCTCCAACACAACAGGGACATGTAACATTCCCTTCATGACATATTTTGTTTGATCCATAGAAACACACTTAGAACGTTTCCTACAGATACTATGTTGAGAACAGGTAGAAACTAGGCTCCTGGCATTTTCTAGTGCTTGATATCTTGCCGCGAACCTCGCAAATCTCAGTGTCCACATTTCTTTACTTGTATAGGTAATGTTCACTACCCATACATGCATGGAAACTGAAAAGAGGCTTTTGGGAAAAATGAAAGTTTGACACCTGCCAAAGATGATTTTTAGGCAAGATGGTATTTGTGGTTTTGTAAGTCCTGGGCAAGAACTCAGGGCCTGGGCACTGTCCCTGAGCTTCTTTTGCTCAAGGCTAGCACTCTACCACTTGAGCCACAACACCATTTCTGGCTTTTTCTGTTTTTGTGGTACTGACTAATCAAAACCTGGGCTTCATGCGTGCTAGGTAAGCGCTCTATCGCTAGGTCACATTCCCAGCCTTTCATGCAAGATTGAAGAATAATAAAGACCTAAAACCTCTACCTAAGCTGAGGTCAAACAATGACCTCTTCTTGTTTAAGTTCAACTCACTTCACAGGAACTCAAGAATTACATGCCATCTAATTTTCCGCGTTGCAGGTGCACTCTATTCCCTCCTGTCTGTCCTGCCTCTCACATAGGGACAAGGAATAGCAGGATGGAAGCAGGACTTCCCATTCAATGTGATTGTGGGCCCTTCAGGGTGGCAGTGTTCAAAAGAAGCAAGGTTCGACTCAGGATTGATTAGCTTCTTTCTCCTGGGCTCTACAGTCTGCTGGGCCTACCATTTGGTTTCAGAAAGGCCTTCCCAGGTCCCTTGGCTCATTGTGAATAGCTGAAAGGCACTGTGATGACCTAAGGGTTTCAGTGATAATACATGACTTCACAGCAGACCACGTGCAAGTGACTTTTCACTTGCTCTGTTATTTTCTACTAGGTTTCACAACCGTTCGTGACTACATGCAGATACTGAGAGGCAGTACTGTGGACTCTGAAGAGTCATCATACTCCAAAATGATATATGGCTCAGATGAAATCAACTCACCCATCGATACTGTCTTCTTTGGACTCAACGACAACGGCTTGTAATCCGCAGTCGTCTCTGTGGACATATCAAAATCACACAACAAATTAAGTGGGACAATGGGGGAAGAAACCACACATGTTTTAATGCTACTAGGAAAGGAAACTAGGGCCTCGTGTATGCTACACGAGGACTCTGCCAAGTGAAGTACATCTCGAGCACTTCCCTCCTGGCCACCCCTCTCTCCAGTACGGATTTCTCAACTCAGAGCCATGTACCTGCTACACTTCTGCCCACGATTAGGTGATTCTTTGTGCCTAGGCTTGCCTGTTCAATGACCCTTCCTCTTAAGCCTTCACCCTAACTTTGGATGGATGTGCATGCCTTTCTTCGTTCATATGTGTAATTCCATCGACAGAATTTGCCAAGACCCAAGGTCAGCAATAGGTAGCCATCCAGCATAGTAAGTTTCTGCAGAGGTCGATCTCCACTTAATCAGCAAAATGATACACTGCGAGTGTGCTTCAAGAAGCAGAGCCTCAGTCATAAGTACAAAAGCAGTATATTCCTGAAGTCCTGAATTGAAGCCAGAGATTCCACGCACTTCACTGTTCCCACACACACGTATACTCTCTCGCGCTCTCTAATCCTTTCTCTGTCTCTCTCTGTCTCTGTCTCTCTCTCTGTGTCTATATTTCTCTCTCTCTTGCTCCATGGCTCTCTCTGTCAATGTCCAATCTCTTTCATTTGAATTTTGATTTCATTAATGAACCCAGGGTTTATGAATATGGGCATTAACAGCTTGACTTAACGCTATAGATTCATTGGCTTTCTGAATATCGATGCTGCCCATAACGAAGCCATACACAGAAACCTTAGAACCCCAGTTCCAAAGAGATGGCCTTAAGGACACAATGAAAATATTATGCATACATTGATGTCCAAGCCCTAGAGAGGATATATACATCAAAGAACTGAACATACCCAGGAACATAGAAGAGAGGTATAGAAGAGATTTGTTACACCCTTCAAACTGAAACAAACATGTAGCTAAATTAATATGAGACTTCTATTTCTTGACCTGTGTAAAAACTGTTACAGCAGGAACCAAAGCATGGGGTTAGTTGTCATTCCAAGGAGCACACCTAATTATAGTAGGATCCTAAAAAGGCAAACAAACAAATAAACAGAAACACCTAGCAGGTCTCTGTTGATGACCTGGATTCATTGGCCATTAAATTAGTACAAGCGTTTCATGAAAATATGAAGGAAGAAGCCTAGGCATGGGGTGAGTAGGCCCTGAACCCTCCCATGAAGTGAGGCGACCCAGTGTTCCATGCCCTTCGCCAAGGAGAAGAACAAGGCAAAAAGCAAATTGGCTGATTCCTTACAAGCAGGGTTTCTCCCTTCAGACAGAGGTTGCATTTTATAGGCTTTTCTTCCCTTCTAGAATGTAAGGCAGAGGTAGACAGTATAGGATGAAATGAGGCATGGGCAAGTACCACCAGGATTTCAGAGACAACACAACACACACATTACGCAGGAATGAATGGCTCCAGTGAAGGCAATGACACATCATGCCTATTTTCTCTGTTTTTCTTTCCTTCTACGAAAACTGTTGAACACACACACACACATACACACACACAATCACACAAACACACACACAATCAGAGAAAACCCAGGGAATAGGTGCTGGTGGAAAACTGAGTCACTTCCACGTGATGTGTACAGCAGAATAAAACACATTGAGATTCCTTGTCCAAGGAGCCAAAGCCCTTTATGCCATCTCCAGTGAGTCAGCCTCAGTGGCCGCGTTTGAGTGGAGACCTCAACTAAAACTTACTTCCTCTGCTTTGTGCTTTTATCCTTCCTCTTTAATTTCCCTTTTTAAGATGCCCATCCCCATCCCTATCCCCCATCCAGTGCTTTCTCTTGCTATTTCGTTCTCTGTAGTTTGAGCGTGAGAGTTGTAGAACTCCTGAATTTCTGTATTTTTCTTATGTCAGGTAATATGGTGAGGATATCATCTTAGGAAAACCCGGTTTCTTACACCAGAGGAGAGAAAGGAAGGGAGAAAAGATAGTAGAGAGAGAAAAACAGAGAGAGAGAGAAAGAGAGAGAGAAACACCGAGAGCCCATACAGAAGCTCCTCTGCCTTGTTTAATTATTTACTTATCTACCTATCTACTTATCTTTTCGATTCCTGGGCCTGGAAATCAAGACCTGGGCACGGTCCCTGAGCTGCTTCTGCTCAAACATAATAGTCTACCACTTGCACCACACTGCCAATTCTCCCACTGGAGCAATGGCATAAGGCATTGTGTGCCTTACCTATTGTTCCATGATCTGATTGCCTATGCTCCTGGCAGTATGGAGGAGGGTGGTTAATATTGCTGTGGACTCCTATCAGCCTCACTGGGTGAGAGAAGGGTCTCACTAACTTATTTCCTAAGCTGGCTACTCAATGATTTTACCTCCAATTTCCATTCACCAAACAGCCATTGTCAAAGACATGTGTCACAGGCTTCCCCTTCCTGATACAAATTTCTGTGATTTCCTCAGCCATATTGGTGTTCCAACATAGGATCTTTCACTTTCTGACATGTATTACTTTGCACAGGCCACCAGTCCATTCATGGTATTTGTGTTTCTTTGTGTGCAGTGTTTAGCTCCCGGCATGTGAATGTGCATCTGTAGGTGTCCAAGTGTCTGTACATACATACAGGCACGTGTGTGTGTGTGTGTGTGTGTGTGTGTGTGTGGCCATATCATTAGCAGAATCTGCTAGCTATACACCTGTATGTCCATATATTTTACGGCTTTATCTGTTTCTTACCTTTCAGATACGTTGTCATCATTTGGTGCTGAACAAACCTCATCTTCACATGTTCTATAGGAACAAAAAACACAGATGTAGTCAGATGCCTCACTTCTTTGTAAACTTCATCTTCTGAGTCAAATCATTTTGCAGGTAATTCACGGGTGGACTATGCGTTTTTCCATCTAACTTTGGTTCTCTTCTCCCCCTTGATTTAGAATAAGGGCCACATTGCAGTTTCAGATAGCTAAAGAAATATACTTGGTGATAAAATACAATTCGGTGATACAGTATTGGAGGTACATTACAATTCTCCCCTTTGGTCCAATCCGTTCAAGTCTTACAAAAACCATAATTCAGAAGGGTCTCAGGCTCCTAAGAATAATGACTCCAGAATGCATAGTGCTTATGACCTGTTCCTCTTTTACCCATTTCCTTCTAAGAAAGAAGTCATCCACAGATCTGTCCGTGACAAGTTAAATGCAGTTAGAAAGAGACTGAAATTCCAAAACTTCCTGAGGATGAGTTTACAAATTGCAACCTCTTTTTCCTTTCTCTCCTTGGTTCACCCTGCCCACTTCCAACCATGTGCTCTACACACTGAGCTATGGCCAACTCAAGTGTTTGTGTGTTGAAATTTCCATGTAAATATGTTCATGTATATGTGTGGATGTACACACTCATGCTTATGATCAGATACATAGGGTCACATACAATTCTACATTTTCTAGACATGACTCTACCGCTTACAAATGTAGGACCCTGACCCCCATGTAAATCAGTGACTTGCAAGGTTGCATATCACATTTCTGTATGCTGAATTGTATATTTTGTAACACACTTACTCTGTATAATAACATGTTTACCTACTCTACCTGTCTGCTCAGGTGTTGACACTGAAACTATAAAAACAAGAGCATCAGGGTTTTGTCACCATATTTTTCTTCCCCCAATTCAATTGTATTGCCTGAGTACACATCCCTTCTATACTATTTAAGTTCTTCATCCTTGAGTCCCTCCATCAACACCTAAATTTCACCATCCTAAGAGTCTTCATGCTCTAACACAAGGACAAAGACCCAGAGACCTGCAGGAGGGCCTCTGGACAATGTGTGCTGGGTTTGGGCTGTCTGCTCTCAATATGAACAAGAATGCATAGATATTGTTCATAAATATAACTTTTGGGGGTCCAATAACTACCTTCCCTTGAATCTGGTATTAAGTAATCTTTGAATATTCGTTTGTGTAGACCTAATTCAAGTCTGACATCTTTTACTAGAAGTGAGTTTTCGTGTGGCAGTAATGAAAACATTCAAATTTTGCAAAGAAGAAAACGATGAGTGCATATTTAAGGAGCTACCATCTTGATACCAATGTGTAGTCTATTTTCTCGAGTTTCATTACAATGTAGAGGGACACATCTTCCTTCCTACTCTTCAGGAATTCCTCAGTAAGTCCTCAGACTAATTTCTTACCCCCAGCCATTGCTCAGCTATCTTCCCACCCGTTGGATAAAATGGAACAGTGGAAAATTGGACGCAGGGGTTCATCCACAGTGATGATGAGTGGAAACTTGGAGAACCAGCCACTCCTGGTGCTCTAGGTTCCTCTAGTCTCTGCCAATGCTACCGGTTCCTTGGTCTTTGAAAATTCTTTTGAGTTTTGCTCTTCCAGGATTCTTTTGTCCCCACATGCAATCTACCAAATCTCATACCAAGGCATTCTGAATGAAATACCCTTTAGATTTTGCTGATACTTACACAGTGTCTCCAACACAACAGGGACATGTAACATTCCCTTCATGACATATTTTGTTTGATCCATAGAAACACACTTAGAACGTTTCCTACAGATACTATGTTGAGAACAGGTAGAAACTAGGCTCCTGGCATTTTCTAGTGCTTGATATCTTGCCGCGAACCTCGCAAATCTCAGTGTCCACATTTCTTTACTTGTATAGGTAATGTTCACTACCCATACATGCATGGAAACTGAAAAGAGGCTTTTGGGAAAAATGAAAGTTTGACACCTGCCAAAGATGATTTTTAGGCAAGATGGTATTTGTGGTTTTGTAAGTCCTGGGCAAGAACTCAGGGCCTGGGCACTGTCCCTGAGCTTCTTTTGCTCAAGGCTAGCACTCTACCACTTGAGCCACAACACCATTTCTGGCTTTTTCTGTTTTTGTGGTACTGACTAATCAAAACCTGGGCTTCATGCGTGCTAGGTAAGCGCTCTATCGCTAGGTCACATTCCCAGCCTTTCATGCAAGATTGAAGAATAATAAAGACCTAAAACCTCTACCTAAGCTGAGGTCAAACAATGACCTCTTCTTGTTTAAGTTCAACTCACTTCACAGGAACTCAAGAATTACATGCCATCTAATTTTCCGCGTTGCAGGTGCACTCTATTCCCTCCTGTCTGTCCTGCCTCTCACATAGGGACAAGGAATAGCAGGATGGAAGCAGGACTTCCCATTCAATGTGATTGTGGGCCCTTCAGGGTGGCAGTGTTCAAAAGAAGCAAGGTTCGACTCAGGATTGATTAGCTTCTTTCTCCTGGGCTCTACAGTCTGCTGGGCCTACCATTTGGTTTCAGAAAGGCCTTCCCAGGTCCCTTGGCTCATTGTGAATAGCTGAAAGGCACTGTGATGACCTAAGGGTTTCAGTGATAATACATGACTTCACAGCAGACCACGTGCAAGTGACTTTTCACTTGCTCTGTTATTTTCTACTAGGTTTCACAACCGTTCGTGACTACATGCAGATACTGAGAGGCAGTACTGTGGACTCTGAAGAGTCATCATACTCCAAAATGATATATGGCTCAGATGAAATCAACTCACCCATCGATACTGTCTTCTTTGGACTCAACGACAACGGCTTGTAATCCGCAGTCGTCTCTGTGGACATATCAAAATCACACAACAAATTAAGTGGGACAATGGGGGAAGAAACCACACATGTTTTAATGCTACTAGGAAAGGAAACTAGGGCCTCGTGTATGCTACACGAGGACTCTGCCAAGTGAAGTACATCTCGAGCACTTCCCTCCTGGCCACCCCTCTCTCCAGTACGGATTTCTCAACTCAGAGCCATGTACCTGCTACACTTCTGCCCACGATTAGGTGATTCTTTGTGCCTAGGCTTGCCTGTTCAATGACCCTTCCTCTTAAGCCTTCACCCTAACTTTGGATGGATGTGCATGCCTTTCTTCGTTCATATGTGTAATTCCATCGACAGAATTTGCCAAGACCCAAGGTCAGCAATAGGTAGCCATCCAGCATAGTAAGTTTCTGCAGAGGTCGATCTCCACTTAATCAGCAAAATGATACACTGCGAGTGTGCTTCAAGAAGCAGAGCCTCAGTCATAAGTACAAAAGCAGTATATTCCTGAAGTCCTGAATTGAAGCCAGAGATTCCACGCACTTCACTGTTCCCACACACACGTATACTCTCTCGCGCTCTCTAATCCTTTCTCTGTCTCTCTCTGTCTCTGTCTCTCTCTCTGTGTCTATATTTCTCTCTCTCTTGCTCCATGGCTCTCTCTGTCAATGTCCAATCTCTTTCATTTGAATTTTGATTTCATTAATGAACCCAGGGTTTATGAATATGGGCATTAACAGCTTGACTTAACGCTATAGATTCATTGGCTTTCTGAATATCGATGCTGCCCATAACGAAGCCATACACAGAAACCTTAGAACCCCAGTTCCAAAGAGATGGCCTTAAGGACACAATGAAAATATTATGCATACATTGATGTCCAAGCCCTAGAGAGGATATATACATCAAAGAACTGAACATACCCAGGAACATAGAAGAGAGGTATAGAAGAGATTTGTTACACCCTTCAAACTGAAACAAACATGTAGCTAAATTAATATGAGACTTCTATTTCTTGACCTGTGTAAAAACTGTTACAGCAGGAACCAAAGCATGGGGTTAGTTGTCATTCCAAGGAGCACACCTAATTATAGTAGGATCCTAAAAAGGCAAACAAACAAATAAACAGAAACACCTAGCAGGTCTCTGTTGATGACCTGGATTCATTGGCCATTAAATTAGTACAAGCGTTTCATGAAAATATGAAGGAAGAAGCCTAGGCATGGGGTGAGTAGGCCCTGAACCCTCCCATGAAGTGAGGCGACCCAGTGTTCCATGCCCTTCGCCAAGGAGAAGAACAAGGCAAAAAGCAAATTGGCTGATTCCTTACAAGCAGGGTTTCTCCCTTCAGACAGAGGTTGCATTTTATAGGCTTTTCTTCCCTTCTAGAATGTAAGGCAGAGGTAGACAGTATAGGATGAAATGAGGCATGGGCAAGTACCACCAGGATTTCAGAGACAACACAACACACACATTACGCAGGAATGAATGGCTCCAGTGAAGGCAATGACACATCATGCCTATTTTCTCTGTTTTTCTTTCCTTCTACGAAAACTGTTGAACACACACACACACATACACACACACAATCACACAAACACACACACAATCAGAGAAAACCCAGGGAATAGGTGCTGGTGGAAAACTGAGTCACTTCCACGTGATGTGTACAGCAGAATAAAACACATTGAGATTCCTTGTCCAAGGAGCCAAAGCCCTTTATGCCATCTCCAGTGAGTCAGCCTCAGTGGCCGCGTTTGAGTGGAGACCTCAACTAAAACTTACTTCCTCTGCTTTGTGCTTTTATCCTTCCTCTTTAATTTCCCTTTTTAAGATGCCCATCCCCATCCCTATCCCCCATCCAGTGCTTTCTCTTGCTATTTCGTTCTCTGTAGTTTGAGCGTGAGAGTTGTAGAACTCCTGAATTTCTGTATTTTTCTTATGTCAGGTAATATGGTGAGGATATCATCTTAGGAAAACCCGGTTTCTTACACCAGAGGAGAGAAAGGAAGGGAGAAAAGATAGTAGAGAGAGAAAAACAGAGAGAGAGAGAAAGAGAGAGAGAAACACCGAGAGCCCATACAGAAGCTCCTCTGCCTTGTTTAATTATTTACTTATCTACCTATCTACTTATCTTTTCGATTCCTGGGCCTGGAAATCAAGACCTGGGCACGGTCCCTGAGCTGCTTCTGCTCAAACATAATAGTCTACCACTTGCACCACACTGCCAATTCTCCCACTGGAGCAATGGCATAAGGCATTGTGTGCCTTACCTATTGTTCCATGATCTGATTGCCTATGCTCCTGGCAGTATGGAGGAGGGTGGTTAATATTGCTGTGGACTCCTATCAGCCTCACTGGGTGAGAGAAGGGTCTCACTAACTTATTTCCTAAGCTGGCTACTCAATGATTTTACCTCCAATTTCCATTCACCAAACAGCCATTGTCAAAGACATGTGTCACAGGCTTCCCCTTCCTGATACAAATTTCTGTGATTTCCTCAGCCATATTGGTGTTCCAACATAGGATCTTTCACTTTCTGACATGTATTACTTTGCACAGGCCACCAGTCCATTCATGGTATTTGTGTTTCTTTGTGTGCAGTGTTTAGCTCCCGGCATGTGAATGTGCATCTGTAGGTGTCCAAGTGTCTGTACATACATACAGGCACGTGTGTGTGTGTGTGTGTGTGTGTGTGTGTGCCATATCATTAGCAGAATCTGCTAGCTATACACCTGTATGTCCATATATTTTACGGCTTTATCTGTTTCTTACCTTTCAGATACGTTGTCATCATTTGGTGCTGAACAAACCTCATCTTCACATGTTCTATAGGAACAAAAAACACAGATGTAGTCAGATGCCTCACTTCTTTGTAAACTTCATCTTCTGAGTCAAATCATTTTGCAGGTAATTCACGGGTGGACTATGCGTTTTTCCATCTAACTTTGGTTCTCTTCTCCCCCTTGATTTAGAATAAGGGCCACATTGCAGTTTCAGATAGCTAAAGAAATATACTTGGTGATAAAATACAATTCGGTGATACAGTATTGGAGGTACATTACAATTCTCCCCTTTGGTCCAATCCGTTCAAGTCTTACAAAAACCATAATTCAGAAGGGTCTCAGGCTCCTAAGAATAATGACTCCAGAATGCATAGTGCTTATGACCTGTTCCTCTTTTACCCATTTCCTTCTAAGAAAGAAGTCATCCACAGATCTGTCCGTGACAAGTTAAATGCAGTTAGAAAGAGACTGAAATTCCAAAACTTCCTGAGGATGAGTTTACAAATTGCAACCTCTTTTTCCTTTCTCTCCTTGGTTCACCCTGCCCACTTCCAACCATGTGCTCTACACACTGAGCTATGGCCAACTCAAGTGTTTGTGTGTTGAAATTTCCATGTAAATATGTTCATGTATATGTGTGGATGTACACACTCATGCTTATGATCAGATACATAGGGTCACATACAATTCTACATTTTCTAGACATGACTCTACCGCTTACAAATGTAGGACCCTGACCCCCATGTAAATCAGTGACTTGCAAGGTTGCATATCACATTTCTGTATGCTGAATTGTATATTTTGTAACACACTTACTCTGTATAATAACATGTTTACCTACTCTACCTGTCTGCTCAGGTGTTGACACTGAAACTATAAAAACAAGAGCATCAGGGTTTTGTCACCATATTTTTCTTCCCCCAATTCAATTGTATTGCCTGAGTACACATCCCTTCTATACTATTTAAGTTCTTCATCCTTGAGTCCCTCCATCAACACCTAAATTTCACCATCCTAAGAGTCTTCATGCTCTAACACAAGGACAAAGACCCAGAGACCTGCAGGAGGGCCTCTGGACAATGTGTGCTGGGTTTGGGCTGTCTGCTCTCAATATGAACAAGAATGCATAGATATTGTTCATAAATATAACTTTTGGGGGTCCAATAACTACCTTCCCTTGAATCTGGTATTAAGTAATCTTTGAATATTCGTTTGTGTAGACCTAATTCAAGTCTGACATCTTTTACTAGAAGTGAGTTTTCGTGTGGCAGTAATGAAAACATTCAAATTTTGCAAAGAAGAAAACGATGAGTGCATATTTAAGGAGCTACCATCTTGATACCAATGTGTAGTCTATTTTCTCGAGTTTCATTACAATGTAGAGGGACACATCTTCCTTCCTACTCTTCAGGAATTCCTCAGTAAGTCCTCAGACTAATTTCTTACCCCCAGCCATTGCTCAGCTATCTTCCCACCCGTTGGATAAAATGGAACAGTGGAAAATTGGACGCAGGGGTTCATCCACAGTGATGATGAGTGGAAACTTGGAGAACCAGCCACTCCTGGTGCTCTAGGTTCCTCTAGTCTCTGCCAATGCTACCGGTTCCTTGGTCTTTGAAAATTCTTTTGAGTTTTGCTCTTCCAGGATTCTTTTGTCCCCACATGCAATCTACCAAATCTCATACCAAGGCATTCTGAATGAAATACCCTTTAGATTTTGCTGATACTTACACAGTGTCTCCAACACAACAGGGACATGTAACATTCCCTTCATGACATATTTTGTTTGATCCATAGAAACACACTTAGAACGTTTCCTACAGATACTATGTTGAGAACAGGTAGAAACTAGGCTCCTGGCATTTTCTAGTGCTTGATATCTTGCCGCGAACCTCGCAAATCTCAGTGTCCACATTTCTTTACTTGTATAGGTAATGTTCACTACCCATACATGCATGGAAACTGAAAAGAGGCTTTTGGGAAAAATGAAAGTTTGACACCTGCCAAAGATGATTTTTAGGCAAGATGGTATTTGTGGTTTTGTAAGTCCTGGGCAAGAACTCAGGGCCTGGGCACTGTCCCTGAGCTTCTTTTGCTCAAGGCTAGCACTCTACCACTTGAGCCACAACACCATTTCTGGCTTTTTCTGTTTTTGTGGTACTGACTAATCAAAACCTGGGCTTCATGCGTGCTAGGTAAGCGCTCTATCGCTAGGTCACATTCCCAGCCTTTCATGCAAGATTGAAGAATAATAAAGACCTAAAACCTCTACCTAAGCTGAGGTCAAACAATGACCTCTTCTTGTTTAAGTTCAACTCACTTCACAGGAACTCAAGAATTACATGCCATCTAATTTTCCGCGTTGCAGGTGCACTCTATTCCCTCCTGTCTGTCCTGCCTCTCACATAGGGACAAGGAATAGCAGGATGGAAGCAGGACTTCCCATTCAATGTGATTGTGGGCCCTTCAGGGTGGCAGTGTTCAAAAGAAGCAAGGTTCGACTCAGGATTGATTAGCTTCTTTCTCCTGGGCTCTACAGTCTGCTGGGCCTACCATTTGGTTTCAGAAAGGCCTTCCCAGGTCCCTTGGCTCATTGTGAATAGCTGAAAGGCACTGTGATGACCTAAGGGTTTCAGTGATAATACATGACTTCACAGCAGACCACGTGCAAGTGACTTTTCACTTGCTCTGTTATTTTCTACTAGGTTTCACAACCGTTCGTGACTACATGCAGATACTGAGAGGCAGTACTGTGGACTCTGAAGAGTCATCATACTCCAAAATGATATATGGCTCAGATGAAATCAACTCACCCATCGATACTGTCTTCTTTGGACTCAACGACAACGGCTTGTAATCCGCAGTCGTCTCTGTGGACATATCAAAATCACACAACAAATTAAGTGGGACAATGGGGGAAGAAACCACACATGTTTTAATGCTACTAGGAAAGGAAACTAGGGCCTCGTGTATGCTACACGAGGACTCTGCCAAGTGAAGTACATCTCGAGCACTTCCCTCCTGGCCACCCCTCTCTCCAGTACGGATTTCTCAACTCAGAGCCATGTACCTGCTACACTTCTGCCCACGATTAGGTGATTCTTTGTGCCTAGGCTTGCCTGTTCAATGACCCTTCCTCTTAAGCCTTCACCCTAACTTTGGATGGATGTGCATGCCTTTCTTCGTTCATATGTGTAATTCCATCGACAGAATTTGCCAAGACCCAAGGTCAGCAATAGGTAGCCATCCAGCATGTAAGTTTCTGCAGAGGTCGATCTCCACTTAATCAGCAAAATGATACACTGCGAGTGTGCTTCAAGAAGCAGAGCCTCAGTCATAAGTACAAAAGCAGTATATTCCTGAAGTCCTGAATTGAAGCCAGAGATTCCGCGCACTTCACTGTTCCCACACACACGTATACTCTCTCGCGCTCTCTAATCCTTTCTCTGTCTCTCTCTGTCTCTGTCTCTCTCTCTGTGTCTATATTTCTCTCTCTCTTGCTCCATGGCTCTCTCTGTCAATGTCCAATCTCTTTCATTTGAATTTTGATTTCATTAATGAACCCAGGGTTTATGAATATGGGCATTAACAGCTTGACTTAACGCTATAGATTCATTGGCTTTCTGAATATCGATGCTGCCCATAACGAAGCCATACACAGAAACCTTAGAACCCCAGTTCCAAAGAGATGGCCTTAAGGACACAATGAAAATATTATGCATACATTGATGTCCAAGCCCTAGAGAGGATATATACATCAAAGAACTGAACATACCCAGGAACATAGAAGAGAGGTATAGAAGAGATTTGTTACACCCTTCAAACTGAAACAAACATGTAGCTAAATTAATATGAGACTTCTATTTCTTGACCTGTGTAAAAACTGTTACAGCAGGAACCAAAGCATGGGGTTAGTTGTCATTCCAAGGAGCACACCTAATTATAGTAGGATCCTAAAAAGGCAAACAAACAAATAAACAGAAACACCTAGCAGGTCTCTGTTGATGACCTGGATTCATTGGCCATTAAATTAGTACAAGCGTTTCATGAAAATATGAAGGAAGAAGCCTAGGCATGGGGTGAGTAGGCCCTGAACCCTCCCATGAAGTGAGGCGACCCAGTGTTCCATGCCCTTCGCCAAGGAGAAGAACAAGGCAAAAAGCAAATTGGCTGATTCCTTACAAGCAGGGTTTCTCCCTTCAGACAGAGGTTGCATTTTATAGGCTTTTCTTCCCTTCTAGAATGTAAGGCAGAGGTAGACAGTATAGGATGAAATGAGGCATGGGCAAGTACCACCAGGATTTCAGAGACAACACAACACACACATTACGCAGGAATGAATGGCTCCAGTGAAGGCAATGACACATCATGCCTATTTTCTCTGTTTTTCTTTCCTTCTACGAAAACTGTTGAACACACACACACACATACACACACACAATCACACAAACACACACACAATCAGAGAAAACCCAGGGAATAGGTGCTGGTGGAAAACTGAGTCACTTCCACGTGATGTGTACAGCAGAATAAAACACATTGAGATTCCTTGTCCAAGGAGCCAAAGCCCTTTATGCCATCTCCAGTGAGTCAGCCTCAGTGGCCGCGTTTGAGTGGAGACCTCAACTAAAACTTACTTCCTCTGCTTTGTGCTTTTATCCTTCCTCTTTAATTTCCCTTTTTAAGATGCCCATCCCCATCCCTATCCCCCATCCAGTGCTTTCTCTTGCTATTTCGTTCTCTGTAGTTTGAGCGTGAGAGTTGTAGAACTCCTGAATTTCTGTATTTTTCTTATGTCAGGTAATATGGTGAGGATATCATCTTAGGAAAACCCGGTTTCTTACACCAGAGGAGAGAAAGGAAGGGAGAAAAGATAGTAGAGAGAGAAAAACAGAGAGAGAGAGAAAGAGAGAGAGAAACACCGAGAGCCCATACAGAAGCTCCTCTGCCTTGTTTAATTATTTACTTATCTACCTATCTACTTATCTTTTCGATTCCTGGGCCTGGAAATCAAGACCTGGGCACGGTCCCTGAGCTGCTTCTGCTCAAACATAATAGTCTACCACTTGCACCACACTGCCAATTCTCCCACTGGAGCAATGGCATAAGGCATTGTGTGCCTTACCTATTGTTCCATGATCTGATTGCCTATGCTCCTGGCAGTATGGAGGAGGGTGGTTAATATTGCTGTGGACTCCTATCAGCCTCACTGGGTGAGAGAAGGGTCTCACTAACTTATTTCCTAAGCTGGCTACTCAATGATTTTACCTCCAATTTCCATTCACCAAACAGCCATTGTCAAAGACATGTGTCACAGGCTTCCCCTTCCTGATACAAATTTCTGTGATTTCCTCAGCCATATTGGTGTTCCAACATAGGATCTTTCACTTTCTGACATGTATTACTTTGCACAGGCCACCAGTCCATTCATGGTATTTGTGTTTCTTTGTGTGCAGTGTTTAGCTCCCGGCATGTGAATGTGCATCTGTAGGTGTCCAAGTGTCTGTACATACATACAGGCACGTGTGTGTGTGTGTGTGTGTGTGTGTGTGGCCATATCATTAGCAGAATCTGCTAGCTATACACCTGTATGTCCATATATTTTACGGCTTTATCTGTTTCTTACCTTTCAGATACGTTGTCATCATTTGGTGCTGAACAAACCTCATCTTCACATGTTCTATAGGAACAAAAAACACAGATGTAGTCAGATGCCTCACTTCTTTGTAAACTTCATCTTCTGAGTCAAATCATTTTGCAGGTAATTCACGGGTGGACTATGCGTTTTTCCATCTAACTTTGGTTCTCTTCTCCCCCTTGATTTAGAATAAGGGCCACATTGCAGTTTCAGATAGCTAAAGAAATATACTTGGTGATAAAATACAATTCGGTGATACAGTATTGGAGGTACATTACAATTCTCCCCTTTGGTCCAATCCGTTCAAGTCTTACAAAAACCATAATTCAGAAGGGTCTCAGGCTCCTAAGAATAATGACTCCAGAATGCATAGTGCTTATGACCTGTTCCTCTTTTACCCATTTCCTTCTAAGAAAGAAGTCATCCACAGATCTGTCCGTGACAAGTTAAATGCAGTTAGAAAGAGACTGAAATTCCAAAACTTCCTGAGGATGAGTTTACAAATTGCAACCTCTTTTTCCTTTCTCTCCTTGGTTCACCCTGCCCACTTCCAACCATGTGCTCTACACACTGAGCTATGGCCAACTCAAGTGTTTGTGTGTTGAAATTTCCATGTAAATATGTTCATGTATATGTGTGGATGTACACACTCATGCTTATGATCAGATACATAGGGTCACATACAATTCTACATTTTCTAGACATGACTCTACCGCTTACAAATGTAGGACCCTGACCCCCATGTAAATCAGTGACTTGCAAGGTTGCATATCACATTTCTGTATGCTGAATTGTATATTTTGTAACACACTTACTCTGTATAATAACATGTTTACCTACTCTACCTGTCTGCTCAGGTGTTGACACTGAAACTATAAAAACAAGAGCATCAGGGTTTTGTCACCATATTTTTCTTCCCCCAATTCAATTGTATTGCCTGAGTACACATCCCTTCTATACTATTTAAGTTCTTCATCCTTGAGTCCCTCCATCAACACCTAAATTTCACCATCCTAAGAGTCTTCATGCTCTAACACAAGGACAAAGACCCAGAGACCTGCAGGAGGGCCTCTGGACAATGTGTGCTGGGTTTGGGCTGTCTGCTCTCAATATGAACAAGAATGCATAGATATTGTTCATAAATATAACTTTTGGGGGTCCAATAACTACCTTCCCTTGAATCTGGTATTAAGTAATCTTTGAATATTCGTTTGTGTAGACCTAATTCAAGTCTGACATCTTTTACTAGAAGTGAGTTTTCGTGTGGCAGTAATGAAAACATTCAAATTTTGCAAAGAAGAAAACGATGAGTGCATATTTAAGGAGCTACCATCTTGATACCAATGTGTAGTCTATTTTCTCGAGTTTCATTACAATGTAGAGGGACACATCTTCCTTCCTACTCTTCAGGAATTCCTCAGTAAGTCCTCAGACTAATTTCTTACCCCCAGCCATTGCTCAGCTATCTTCCCACCCGTTGGATAAAATGGAACAGTGGAAAATTGGACGCAGGGGTTCATCCACAGTGATGATGAGTGGAAACTTGGAGAACCAGCCACTCCTGGTGCTCTAGGTTCCTCTAGTCTCTGCCAATGCTACCGGTTCCTTGGTCTTTGAAAATTCTTTTGAGTTTTGCTCTTCCAGGATTCTTTTGTCCCCACATGCAATCTACCAAATCTCATACCAAGGCATTCTGAATGAAATACCCTTTAGATTTTGCTGATACTTACACAGTGTCTCCAACACAACAGGGACATGTAACATTCCCTTCATGACATATTTTGTTTGATCCATAGAAACACACTTAGAACGTTTCCTACAGATACTATGTTGAGAACAGGTAGAAACTAGGCTCCTGGCATTTTCTAGTGCTTGATATCTTGCCGCGAACCTCGCAAATCTCAGTGTCCACATTTCTTTACTTGTATAGGTAATGTTCACTACCCATACATGCATGGAAACTGAAAAGAGGCTTTTGGGAAAAATGAAAGTTTGACACCTGCCAAAGATGATTTTTAGGCAAGATGGTATTTGTGGTTTTGTAAGTCCTGGGCAAGAACTCAGGGCCTGGGCACTGTCCCTGAGCTTCTTTTGCTCAAGGCTAGCACTCTACCACTTGAGCCACAACACCATTTCTGGCTTTTTCTGTTTTTGTGGTACTGACTAATCAAAACCTGGGCTTCATGCGTGCTAGGTAAGCGCTCTATCGCTAGGTCACATTCCCAGCCTTTCATGCAAGATTGAAGAATAATAAAGACCTAAAACCTCTACCTAAGCTGAGGTCAAACAATGACCTCTTCTTGTTTAAGTTCAACTCACTTCACAGGAACTCAAGAATTACATGCCATCTAATTTTCCGCGTTGCAGGTGCACTCTATTCCCTCCTGTCTGTCCTGCCTCTCACATAGGGACAAGGAATAGCAGGATGGAAGCAGGACTTCCCATTCAATGTGATTGTGGGCCCTTCAGGGTGGCAGTGTTCAAAAGAAGCAAGGTTCGACTCAGGATTGATTAGCTTCTTTCTCCTGGGCTCTACAGTCTGCTGGGCCTACCATTTGGTTTCAGAAAGGCCTTCCCAGGTCCCTTGGCTCATTGTGAATAGCTGAAAGGCACTGTGATGACCTAAGGGTTTCAGTGATAATACATGACTTCACAGCAGACCACGTGCAAGTGACTTTTCACTTGCTCTGTTATTTTCTACTAGGTTTCACAACTGTTCGTGACTACATGCAGATACTGAGAGGCAGTACTGTGGACTCTGAAGAGTCATCATACTCCAAAATGATATATGGCTCAGATGAAATCAACTCACCCATCGATACTGTCTTCTTTGGACTCAACGACAACGGCTTGTAATCCGCAGTCGTCTCTGTGGACATATCAAAATCACACAACAAATTAAGTGGGACAATGGGGGAAGAAACCACACATGTTTTAATGCTACTAGGAAAGGAAACTAGGGCCTCGTGTATGCTACACGAGGACTCTGCCAAGTGAAGTACATCTCGAGCACTTCCCTCCTGGCCACCCCTCTCTCCAGTACGGATTTCTCAACTCAGAGCCATGTACCTGCTACACTTCTGCCCACGATTAGGTGATTCTTTGTGCCTAGGCTTGCCTGTTCAATGACCCTTCCTCTTAAGCCTTCACCCTAACTTTGGATGGATGTGCATGCCTTTCTTCGTTCATATGTGTAATTCCATCGACAGAATTTGCCAAGACCCAAGGTCAGCAATAGGTAGCCATCCAGCATGTAAGTTTCTGCAGAGGTCGATCTCCACTTAATCAGCAAAATGATACACTGCGAGTGTGCTTCAAGAAGCAGAGCCTCAGTCATAAGTACAAAAGCAGTATATTCCTGAAGTCCTGAATTGAAGCCAGAGATTCCGCGCACTTCACTGTTCCCACACACACGTATACTCTCTCGCGCTCTCTAATCCTTTCTCTGTCTCTCTCTGTCTCTGTCTCTCTCTCTGTGTCTATATTTCTCTCTCTCTTGCTCCATGGCTCTCTCTGTCAATGTCCAATCTCTTTCATTTGAATTTTGATTTCATTAATGAACCCAGGGTTTATGAATATGGGCATTAACAGCTTGACTTAACGCTATAGATTCATTGGCTTTCTGAATATCGATGCTGCCCATAACGAAGCCATACACAGAAACCTTAGAACCCCAGTTCCAAAGAGATGGCCTTAAGGACACAATGAAAATATTATGCATACATTGATGTCCAAGCCCTAGAGAGGATATATACATCAAAGAACTGAACATACCCAGGAACATAGAAGAGAGGTATAGAAGAGATTTGTTACACCCTTCAAACTGAAACAAACATGTAGCTAAATTAATATGAGACTTCTATTTCTTGACCTGTGTAAAAACTGTTACAGCAGGAACCAAAGCATGGGGTTAGTTGTCATTCCAAGGAGCACACCTAATTATAGTAGGATCCTAAAAAGGCAAACAAACAAATAAACAGAAACACCTAGCAGGTCTCTGTTGATGACCTGGATTCATTGGCCATTAAATTAGTACAAGCGTTTCATGAAAATATGAAGGAAGAAGCCTAGGCATGGGGTGAGTAGGCCCTGAACCCTCCCATGAAGTGAGGCGACCCAGTGTTCCATGCCCTTCGCCAAGGAGAAGAACAAGGCAAAAAGCAAATTGGCTGATTCCTTACAAGCAGGGTTTCTCCCTTCAGACAGAGGTTGCATTTTATAGGCTTTTCTTCCCTTCTAGAATGTAAGGCAGAGGTAGACAGTATAGGATGAAATGAGGCATGGGCAAGTACCACCAGGATTTCAGAGACAACACAACACACACATTACGCAGGAATGAATGGCTCCAGTGAAGGCAATGACACATCATGCCTATTTTCTCTGTTTTTCTTTCCTTCTACGAAAACTGTTGAACACACACACACACATACACACACACAATCACACAAACACACACACAATCAGAGAAAACCCAGGGAATAGGTGCTGGTGGAAAACTGAGTCACTTCCACGTGATGTGTACAGCAGAATAAAACACATTGAGATTCCTTGTCCAAGGAGCCAAAGCCCTTTATGCCATCTCCAGTGAGTCAGCCTCAGTGGCCGCGTTTGAGTGGAGACCTCAACTAAAACTTACTTCCTCTGCTTTGTGCTTTTATCCTTCCTCTTTAATTTCCCTTTTTAAGATGCCCATCCCCATCCCTATCCCCCATCCAGTGCTTTCTCTTGCTATTTCGTTCTCTGTAGTTTGAGCGTGAGAGTTGTAGAACTCCTGAATTTCTGTATTTTTCTTATGTCAGGTAATATGGTGAGGATATCATCTTAGGAAAACCCGGTTTCTTACACCAGAGGAGAGAAAGGAAGGGAGAAAAGATAGTAGAGAGAGAAAAACAGAGAGAGAGAGAAAGAGAGAGAGAAACACCGAGAGCCCATACAGAAGCTCCTCTGCCTTGTTTAATTATTTACTTATCTACCTATCTACTTATCTTTTCGATTCCTGGGCCTGGAAATCAAGACCTGGGCACGGTCCCTGAGCTGCTTCTGCTCAAACATAATAGTCTACCACTTGCACCACACTGCCAATTCTCCCACTGGAGCAATGGCATAAGGCATTGTGTGCCTTACCTATTGTTCCATGATCTGATTGCCTATGCTCCTGGCAGTATGGAGGAGGGTGGTTAATATTGCTGTGGACTCCTATCAGCCTCACTGGGTGAGAGAAGGGTCTCACTAACTTATTTCCTAAGCTGGCTACTCAATGATTTTACCTCCAATTTCCATTCACCAAACAGCCATTGTCAAAGACATGTGTCACAGGCTTCCCCTTCCTGATACAAATTTCTGTGATTTCCTCAGCCATATTGGTGTTCCAACATAGGATCTTTCACTTTCTGACATGTATTACTTTGCACAGGCCACCAGTCCATTCATGGTATTTGTGTTTCTTTGTGTGCAGTGTTTAGCTCCCGGCATGTGAATGTGCATCTGTAGGTGTCCAAGTGTCTGTACATACATACAGGCACGTGTGTGTGTGTGTGTGTGTGTGTGTGTGTGTGGCCATATCATTAGCAGAATCTGCTAGCTATACACCTGTATGTCCATATATTTTACGGCTTTATCTGTTTCTTACCTTTCAGATACGTTGTCATCATTTGGTGCTGAACAAACCTCATCTTCACATGTTCTATAGGAACAAAAAACACAGATGTAGTCAGATGCCTCACTTCTTTGTAAACTTCATCTTCTGAGTCAAATCATTTTGCAGGTAATTCACGGGTGGACTATGCGTTTTTCCATCTAACTTTGGTTCTCTTCTCCCCCTTGATTTAGAATAAGGGCCACATTGCAGTTTCAGATAGCTAAAGAAATATACTTGGTGATAAAATACAATTCGGTGATACAGTATTGGAGGTACATTACAATTCTCCCCTTTGGTCCAATCCGTTCAAGTCTTACAAAAACCATAATTCAGAAGGGTCTCAGGCTCCTAAGAATAATGACTCCAGAATGCATAGTGCTTATGACCTGTTCCTCTTTTACCCATTTCCTTCTAAGAAAGAAGTCATCCACAGATCTGTCCGTGACAAGTTAAATGCAGTTAGAAAGAGACTGAAATTCCAAAACTTCCTGAGGATGAGTTTACAAATTGCAACCTCTTTTTCCTTTCTCTCCTTGGTTCACCCTGCCCACTTCCAACCATGTGCTCTACACACTGAGCTATGGCCAACTCAAGTGTTTGTGTGTTGAAATTTCCATGTAAATATGTTCATGTATATGTGTGGATGTACACACTCATGCTTATGATCAGATACATAGGGTCACATACAATTCTACATTTTCTAGACATGACTCTACCGCTTACAAATGTAGGACCCTGACCCCCATGTAAATCAGTGACTTGCAAGGTTGCATATCACATTTCTGTATGCTGAATTGTATATTTTGTAACACACTTACTCTGTATAATAACATGTTTACCTACTCTACCTGTCTGCTCAGGTGTTGACACTGAAACTATAAAAACAAGAGCATCAGGGTTTTGTCACCATATTTTTCTTCCCCCAATTCAATTGTATTGCCTGAGTACACATCCCTTCTATACTATTTAAGTTCTTCATCCTTGAGTCCCTCCATCAACACCTAAATTTCACCATCCTAAGAGTCTTCATGCTCTAACACAAGGACAAAGACCCAGAGACCTGCAGGAGTGCCTCTGGACAATGTGTGCTGGGTTTGGGCTGTCTGCTCTCAATATGAACAAGAATGCATAGATATTGTTCATAAATATAACTTTTGGGGGTCCAATAACTACCTTCCCTTGAATCTGGTATTAAGTAATCTTTGAATATTCGTTTGTGTAGACCTAATTCAAGTCTGACATCTTTTACTAGAAGTGAGTTTTCGTGTGGCAGTAATGAAAACATTCAAATTTTGCAAAGAAGAAAACGATGAGTGCATATTTAAGGAGCTACCATCTTGATACCAATGTGTAGTCTATTTTCTCGAGTTTCATTACAATGTAGAGGGACACATCTTCCTTCCTACTCTTCAGGAATTCCTCAGTAAGTCCTCAGACTAATTTCTTACCCCCAGCCATTGCTCAGCTATCTTCCCACCCGTTGGATAAAATGGAACAGTGGAAAATTGGACGCAGGGGTTCATCCACAGTGATGATGAGTGGAAACTTGGAGAACCAGCCACTCCTGGTGCTCTAGGTTCCTCTAGTCTCTGCCAATGCTACCGGTTCCTTGGTCTTTGAAAATTCTTTTGAGTTTTGCTCTTCCAGGATTCTTTTGTCCCCACATGCAATCTACCAAATCTCATACCAAGGCATTCTGAATGAAATACCCTTTAGATTTTGCTGATACTTACACAGTGTCTCCAACACAACAGGGACATGTAACATTCCCTTCATGACATATTTTGTTTGATCCATAGAAACACACTTAGAACGTTTCCTACAGATACTATGTTGAGAACAGGTAGAAACTAGGCTCCTGGCATTTTCTAGTGCTTGATATCTTGCCGCGAACCTCGCAAATCTCAGTGTCCACATTTCTTTACTTGTATAGGTATGTTCACTACCCATACATGCATGGAAACTGAAAAGAGGCTTTTGGGAAAAATGAAAGTTTGACACCTGCCAAAGATGATTTTTAGGCAAGATGGTATTTGTGGTTTTGTAAGTCCTGGGCAAGAACTCAGGGCCTGGGCACTGTCCCTGAGCTTCTTTTGCTCAAGGCTAGCACTCTACCACTTGAGCCACAACACCATTTCTGGCTTTTTCTGTTTTTGTGGTACTGACTAATCAAAACCTGGGCTTCATGCGTGCTAGGTAAGCGCTCTATCGCTAGGTCACATTCCCAGCCTTTCATGCAAGATTGAAGAATAATAAAGACCTAAAACCTCTACCTAAGCTGAGGTCAAACAATGACCTCTTCTTGTTTAAGTTCAACTCACTTCACAGGAACTCAAGAATTACATGCCATCTAATTTTCCGCGTTGCAGGTGCACTCTATTCCCTCCTGTCTGTCCTGCCTCTCACATAGGGACAAGGAATAGCAGGATGGAAGCAGGACTTCCCATTCAATGTGATTGTGGGCCCTTCAGGGTGGCAGTGTTCAAAAGAAGCAAGGTTCGACTCAGGATTGATTAGCTTCTTTCTCCTGGGCTCTACAGTCTGCTGGGCCTACCATTTGGTTTCAGAAAGGCCTTCCCAGGTCCCTTGGCTCATTGTGAATAGCTGAAAGGCACTGTGATGACCTAAGGGTTTCAGTGATAATACATGACTTCACAGCAGACCACGTGCAAGTGACTTTTCACTTGCTCTGTTATTTTCTACTAGGTTTCACAACTGTTCGTGACTACATGCAGATACTGAGAGGCAGTACTGTGGACTCTGAAGAGTCATCATACTCCAAAATGATATATGGCTCAGATGAAATCAACTCACCCATCGATACTGTCTTCTTTGGACTCAACGACAACGGCTTGTAATCCGCAGTCGTCTCTGTGGACATATCAAAATCACACAACAAATTAAGTGGGACAATGGGGGAAGAAACCACACATGTTTTAATGCTACTAGGAAAGGAAACTAGGGCCTCGTGTATGCTACACGAGGACTCTGCCAAGTGAAGTACATCTCGAGCACTTCCCTCCTGGCCACCCCTCTCTCCAGTACGGATTTCTCAACTCAGAGCCATGTACCTGCTACACTTCTGCCCACGATTAGGTGATTCTTTGTGCCTAGGCTTGCCTGTTCAATGACCCTTCCTCTTAAGCCTTCACCCTAACTTTGGATGGATGTGCATGCCTTTCTTCGTTCATATGTGTAATTCCATCGACAGAATTTGCCAAGACCCAAGGTCAGCAATAGGTAGCCATCCAGCATGTAAGTTTCTGCAGAGGTCGATCTCCACTTAATCAGCAAAATGATACACTGCGAGTGTGCTTCAAGAAGCAGAGCCTCAGTCATAAGTACAAAAGCAGTATATTCCTGAAGTCCTGAATTGAAGCCAGAGATTCCGCGCACTTCACTGTTCCCACACACACGTATACTCTCTCGCGCTCTCTAATCCTTTCTCTGTCTCTCTCTGTCTCTGTCTCTCTCTCTGTGTCTATATTTCTCTCTCTCTTGCTCCATGGCTCTCTCTGTCAATGTCCAATCTCTTTCATTTGAATTTTGATTTCATTAATGAACCCAGGGTTTATGAATATGGGCATTAACAGCTTGACTTAACGCTATAGATTCATTGGCTTTCTGAATATCGATGCTGCCCATAACGAAGCCATACACAGAAACCTTAGAACCCCAGTTCCAAAGAGATGGCCTTAAGGACACAATGAAAATATTATGCATACATTGATGTCCAAGCCCTAGAGAGGATATATACATCAAAGAACTGAACATACCCAGGAACATAGAAGAGAGGTATAGAAGAGATTTGTTACACCCTTCAAACTGAAACAAACATGTAGCTAAATTAATATGAGACTTCTATTTCTTGACCTGTGTAAAAACTGTTACAGCAGGAACCAAAGCATGGGGTTAGTTGTCATTCCAAGGAGCACACCTAATTATAGTAGGATCCTAAAAAGGCAAACAAACAAATAAACAGAAACACCTAGCAGGTCTCTGTTGATGACCTGGATTCATTGGCCATTAAATTAGTACAAGCGTTTCATGAAAATATGAAGGAAGAAGCCTAGGCATGGGGTGAGTAGGCCCTGAACCCTCCCATGAAGTGAGGCGACCCAGTGTTCCATGCCCTTCGCCAAGGAGAAGAACAAGGCAAAAAGCAAATTGGCTGATTCCTTACAAGCAGGGTTTCTCCCTTCAGACAGAGGTTGCATTTTATAGGCTTTTCTTCCCTTCTAGAATGTAAGGCAGAGGTAGACAGTATAGGATGAAATGAGGCATGGGCAAGTACCACCAGGATTTCAGAGACAACACAACACACACATTACGCAGGAATGAATGGCTCCAGTGAAGGCAATGACACATCATGCCTATTTTCTCTGTTTTTCTTTCCTTCTACGAAAACTGTTGAACACACACACACACATACACACACACAATCACACAAACACACACACAATCAGAGAAAACCCAGGGAATAGGTGCTGGTGGAAAACTGAGTCACTTCCACGTGATGTGTACAGCAGAATAAAACACATTGAGATTCCTTGTCCAAGGAGCCAAAGCCCTTTATGCCATCTCCAGTGAGTCAGCCTCAGTGGCTGCTTTTGAGTGGAGACCTCAACTAAAACTTACTTCCTCTGCTTTGTGCTTTTATCCTTCCTCTTTAATTTCCCTTTTTAAGATGCCCATCCCCATCCCTATCCCCCATCCAGTGCTTTCTCTTGCTATTTCGTTCTCTGTAGTTTGAGCGTGAGAGTTGTAGAACTCCTGAATTTCTGTATTTTTCTTATGTCAGGTAATATGGTGAGGATATCATCTTAGGAAAACCCGGTTTCTTACACCAGAGGAGAGAAAGGAAGGGAGAAAAGATAGTAGAGAGAGAAAAACAGAGAGAGAGAGAAAGAGAGAGAGAAACACCGAGAGCCCATACAGAAGCTCCTCTGCCTTGTTTAATTATTTACTTATCTACCTATCTACTTATCTTTTCGATTCCTGGGCCTGGAAATCAAGACCTGGGCACGGTCCCTGAGCTGCTTCTGCTCAAACATAATAGTCTACCACTTGCACCACACTGCCAATTCTCCCACTGGAGCAATGGCATAAGGCATTGTGTGCCTTACCTATTGTTCCATGATCTGATTGCCTATGCTCCTGGCAGTATGGAGGAGGGTGGTTAATATTGCTGTGGACTCCTATCAGCCTCACTGGGTGAGAGAAGGGTCTCACTAACTTATTTCCTAAGCTGGCTACTCAATGATTTTACCTCCAATTTCCATTCACCAAACAGCCATTGTCAAAGACATGTGTCACAGGCTTCCCCTTCCTGATACAAATTTCTGTGATTTCCTCAGCCATATTGGTGTTCCAACATAGGATCTTTCACTTTCTGACATGTATTACTTTGCACAGGCCACCAGTCCATTCATGGTATTTGTGTTTCTTTGTGTGCAGTGTTTAGCTCCCGGCATGTGAATGTGCATCTGTAGGTGTCCAAGTGTCTGTACATACATACAGGCACGTGTGTGTGTGTGTGTGTGTGTGTGTGTGTGTGTGTGCCATATCATTAGCAGAATCTGCTAGCTATACACCTGTATGTCCATATATTTTACGGCTTTATCTGTTTCTTACCTTTCAGATACGTTGTCATCATTTGGTGCTGAACAAACCTCATCTTCACATGTTCTATAGGAACAAAAAACACAGATGTAGTCAGATGCCTCACTTCTTTGTAAACTTCATCTTCTGAGTCAAATCATTTTGCAGGTAATTCACGGGTGGACTATGCGTTTTTCCATCTAACTTTGGTTCTCTTCTCCCCCTTGATTTAGAATAAGGGCCACATTGCAGTTTCAGATAGCTAAAGAAATATACTTGGTGATAAAATACAATTCAGTGATACAGTATTGGAGGTACATTACAATTCTCCCCTTTGGTCCAATCCGTTCAAGTCTTACAAAAACCATAATTCAGAAGGGTCTCAGGCTCCTAAGAATAATGACTCCAGAATGCATAGTGCTTATGACCTGTTCCTCTTTTACCCATTTCCTTCTAAGAAAGAAGTCATCCACAGATCTGTCCGTGACAAGTTAAATGCAGTTAGAAAGAGACTGAAATTCCAAAACTTCCTGAGGATGAGTTTACAAATTGCAACCTCTTTTTCCTTTCTCTCCTTGGTTCACCCTGCCCACTTCCAACCATGTGCTCTACACACTGAGCTATGGCCAACTCAAGTGTTTGTGTGTTGAAATTTCCATGTAAATATGTTCATGTATATGTGTGGATGTACACACTCATGCTTATGATCAGATACATAGGGTCACATACAATTCTACATTTTCTAGACATGACTCTACCGCTTACAAATGTAGGACCCTGACCCCCATGTAAATCAGTGACTTGCAAGGTTGCATATCACATTTCTGTATGCTGAATTGTATATTTTGTAACACACTTACTCTGTATAATAACATGTTTACCTACTCTACCTGTCTGCTCAGGTGTTGACACTGAAACTATAAAAACAAGAGCATCAGGGTTTTGTCACCATATTTTTCTTCCCCCAATTCAATTGTATTGCCTGAGTACACATCCCTTCTATACTATTTAAGTTCTTCATCCTTGAGTCCCTCCATCAACACCTAAATTTCACCATCCTAAGAGTCTTCATGCTCTAACACAAGGACAAAGACCCAGAGACCTGCAGGAGTGCCTCTGGACAATGTGTGCTGGGTTTGGGCTGTCTGCTCTCAATATGAACAAGAATGCATAGATATTGTTCATAAATATAACTTTTGGGGGTCCAATAACTACCTTCCCTTGAATCTGGTATTAAGTAATCTTTGAATATTCGTTTGTGTAGACCTAATTCAAGTCTGACATCTTTTACTAGAAGTGAGTTTTCGTGTGGCAGTAATGAAAACATTCAAATTTTGCAAAGAAGAAAACGATGAGTGCATATTTAAGGAGCTACCATCTTGATACCAATGTGTAGTCTATTTTCTCGAGTTTCATTACAATGTAGAGGGACACATCTTCCTTCCTACTCTTCAGGAATTCCTCAGTAAGTCCTCAGACTAATTTCTTACCCCCAGCCATTGCTCAGCTATCTTCCCACCCGTTGGATAAAATGGAACAGTGGAAAATTGGACGCAGGGGTTCATCCACAGTGATGATGAGTGGAAACTTGGAGAACCAGCCACTCCTGGTGCTCTAGGTTCCTCTAGTCTCTGCCAATGCTACCGGTTCCTTGGTCTTTGAAAATTCTTTTGAGTTTTGCTCTTCCAGGATTCTTTTGTCCCCACATGCAATCTACCAAATCTCATACCAAGGCATTCTGAATGAAATACCCTTTAGATTTTGCTGATACTTACACAGTGTCTCCAACACAACAGGGACATGTAACATTCCCTTCATGACATATTTTGTTTGATCCATAGAAACACACTTAGAACGTTTCCTACAGATACTATGTTGAGAACAGGTAGAAACTAGGCTCCTGGCATTTTCTAGTGCTTGATATCTTGCCGCGAACCTCGCAAATCTCAGTGTCCACATTTCTTTACTTGTATAGGTATGTTCACTACCCATACATGCATGGAAACTGAAAAGAGGCTTTTGGGAAAAATGAAAGTTTGACACCTGCCAAAGATGATTTTTAGGCAAGATGGTATTTGTGGTTTTGTAAGTCCTGGGCAAGAACTCAGGGCCTGGGCACTGTCCCTGAGCTTCTTTTGCTCAAGGCTAGCACTCTACCACTTGAGCCACAACACCATTTCTGGCTTTTTCTGTTTTTGTGGTACTGACTAATCAAAACCTGGGCTTCATGCGTGCTAGGTAAGCGCTCTATCGCTAGGTCACATTCCCAGCCTTTCATGCAAGATTGAAGAATAATAAAGACCTAAAACCTCTACCTAAGCTGAGGTCAAACAATGACCTCTTCTTGTTTAAGTTCAACTCACTTCACAGGAACTCAAGAATTACATGCCATCTAATTTTCCGCGTTGCAGGTGCACTCTATTCCCTCCTGTCTGTCCTGCCTCTCACATAGGGACAAGGAATAGCAGGATGGAAGCAGGACTTCCCATTCAATGTGATTGTGGGCCCTTCAGGGTGGCAGTGTTCAAAAGAAGCAAGGTTCGACTCAGGATTGATTAGCTTCTTTCTCCTGGGCTCTACAGTCTGCTGGGCCTACCATTTGGTTTCAGAAAGGCCTTCCCAGGTCCCTTGGCTCATTGTGAATAGCTGAAAGGCACTGTGATGACCTAAGGGTTTCAGTGATAATACATGACTTCACAGCAGACCACGTGCAAGTGACTTTTCACTTGCTCTGTTATTTTCTACTAGGTTTCACAACTGTTCGTGACTACATGCAGATACTGAGAGGCAGTACTGTGGACTCTGAAGAGTCATCATACTCCAAAATGATATATGGCTCAGATGAAATCAACTCACCCATCGATACTGTCTTCTTTGGACTCAACGACAACGGCTTGTAATCCGCAGTCGTCTCTGTGGACATATCAAAATCACACAACAAATTAAGTGGGACAATGGGGGAAGAAACCACACATGTTTTAATGCTACTAGGAAAGGAAACTAGGGCCTCGTGTATGCTACACGAGGACTCTGCCAAGTGAAGTACATCTCGAGCACTTCCCTCCTGGCCACCCCTCTCTCCAGTACGGATTTCTCAACTCAGAGCCATGTACCTGCTACACTTCTGCCCACGATTAGGTGATTCTTTGTGCCTAGGCTTGCCTGTTCAATGACCCTTCCTCTTAAGCCTTCACCCTAACTTTGGATGGATGTGCATGCCTTTCTTCGTTCATATGTGTAATTCCATCGACAGAATTTGCCAAGACCCAAGGTCAGCAATAGGTAGCCATCCAGCATGTAAGTTTCTGCAGAGGTCGATCTCCACTTAATCAGCAAAATGATACACTGCGAGTGTGCTTCAAGAAGCAGAGCCTCAGTCATAAGTACAAAAGCAGTATATTCCTGAAGTCCTGAATTGAAGCCAGAGATTCCGCGCACTTCACTGTTCCCACACACACGTATACTCTCTCGCGCTCTCTAATCCTTTCTCTGTCTCTCTCTGTCTCTGTCTCTCTCTCTGTGTCTATATTTCTCTCTCTCTTGCTCCATGGCTCTCTCTGTCAATGTCCAATCTCTTTCATTTGAATTTTGATTTCATTAATGAACCCAGGGTTTATGAATATGGGCATTAACAGCTTGACTTAACGCTATAGATTCATTGGCTTTCTGAATATCGATGCTGCCCATAACGAAGCCATACACAGAAACCTTAGAACCCCAGTTCCAAAGAGATGGCCTTAAGGACACAATGAAAATATTATGCATACATTGATGTCCAAGCCCTAGAGAGGATATATACATCAAAGAACTGAACATACCCAGGAACATAGAAGAGAGGTATAGAAGAGATTTGTTACACCCTTCAAACTGAAACAAACATGTAGCTAAATTAATATGAGACTTCTATTTCTTGACCTGTGTAAAAACTGTTACAGCAGGAACCAAAGCATGGGGTTAGTTGTCATTCCAAGGAGCACACCTAATTATAGTAGGATCCTAAAAAGGCAAACAAACAAATAAACAGAAACACCTAGCAGGTCTCTGTTGATGACCTGGATTCATTGGCCATTAAATTAGTACAAGCGTTTCATGAAAATATGAAGGAAGAAGCCTAGGCATGGGGTGAGTAGGCCCTGAACCCTCCCATGAAGTGAGGCGACCCAGTGTTCCATGCCCTTCGCCAAGGAGAAGAACAAGGCAAAAAGCAAATTGGCTGATTCCTTACAAGCAGGGTTTCTCCCTTCAGACAGAGGTTGCATTTTATAGGCTTTTCTTCCCTTCTAGAATGTAAGGCAGAGGTAGACAGTATAGGATGAAATGAGGCATGGGCAAGTACCACCAGGATTTCAGAGACAACACAACACACACATTACGCAGGAATGAATGGCTCCAGTGAAGGCAATGACACATCATGCCTATTTTCTCTGTTTTTCTTTCCTTCTACGAAAACTGTTGAACACACACACACACATACACACACACAATCACACAAACACACACACAATCAGAGAAAACCCAGGGAATAGGTGCTGGTGGAAAACTGAGTCACTTCCACGTGATGTGTACAGCAGAATAAAACACATTGAGATTCCTTGTCCAAGGAGCCAAAGCCCTTTATGCCATCTCCAGTGAGTCAGCCTCAGTGGCTGCTTTTGAGTGGAGACCTCAACTAAAACTTACTTCCTCTGCTTTGTGCTTTTATCCTTCCTCTTTAATTTCCCTTTTTAAGATGCCCATCCCCATCCCTATCCCCCATCCAGTGCTTTCTCTTGCTATTTCGTTCTCTGTAGTTTGAGCGTGAGAGTTGTAGAACTCCTGAATTTCTGTATTTTTCTTATGTCAGGTAATATGGTGAGGATATCATCTTAGGAAAACCCGGTTTCTTACACCAGAGGAGAGAAAGGAAGGGAGAAAAGATAGTAGAGAGAGAAAAACAGAGAGAGAGAGAAAGAGAGAGAGAAACACCGAGAGCCCATACAGAAGCTCCTCTGCCTTGTTTAATTATTTACTTATCTACCTATCTACTTATCTTTTCGATTCCTGGGCCTGGAAATCAAGACCTGGGCACGGTCCCTGAGCTGCTTCTGCTCAAACATAATAGTCTACCACTTGCACCACACTGCCAATTCTCCCACTGGAGCAATGGCATAAGGCATTGTGTGCCTTACCTATTGTTCCATGATCTGATTGCCTATGCTCCTGGCAGTATGGAGGAGGGTGGTTAATATTGCTGTGGACTCCTATCAGCCTCACTGGGTGAGAGAAGGGTCTCACTAACTTATTTCCTAAGCTGGCTACTCAATGATTTTACCTCCAATTTCCATTCACCAAACAGCCATTGTCAAAGACATGTGTCACAGGCTTCCCCTTCCTGATACAAATTTCTGTGATTTCCTCAGCCATATTGGTGTTCCAACATAGGATCTTTCACTTTCTGACATGTATTACTTTGCACAGGCCACCAGTCCATTCATGGTATTTGTGTTTCTTTGTGTGCAGTGTTTAGCTCCCGGCATGTGAATGTGCATCTGTAGGTGTCCAAGTGTCTGTACATACATACAGGCACGTGTGTGTGTGTGTGTGTGTGTGTGTGTGTGTGTGCCATATCATTAGCAGAATCTGCTAGCTATACACCTGTATGTCCATATATTTTACGGCTTTATCTGTTTCTTACCTTTCAGATACGTTGTCATCATTTGGTGCTGAACAAACCTCATCTTCACATGTTCTATAGGAACAAAAAACACAGATGTAGTCAGATGCCTCACTTCTTTGTAAACTTCATCTTCTGAGTCAAATCATTTTGCAGGTAATTCACGGGTGGACTATGCGTTTTTCCATCTAACTTTGGTTCTCTTCTCCCCCTTGATTTAGAATAAGGGCCACATTGCAGTTTCAGATAGCTAAAGAAATATACTTGGTGATAAAATACAATTCAGTGATACAGTATTGGAGGTACATTACAATTCTCCCCTTTGGTCCAATCCGTTCAAGTCTTACAAAAACCATAATTCAGAAGGGTCTCAGGCTCCTAAGAATAATGACTCCAGAATGCATAGTGCTTATGACCTGTTCCTCTTTTACCCATTTCCTTCTAAGAAAGAAGTCATCCACAGATCTGTCCGTGACAAGTTAAATGCAGTTAGAAAGAGACTGAAATTCCAAAACTTCCTGAGGATGAGTTTACAAATTGCAACCTCTTTTTCCTTTCTCTCCTTGGTTCACCCTGCCCACTTCCAACCATGTGCTCTACACACTGAGCTATGGCCAACTCAAGTGTTTGTGTGTTGAAATTTCCATGTAAATATGTTCATGTATATGTGTGGATGTACACACTCATGCTTATGATCAGATACATAGGGTCACATACAATTCTACATTTTCTAGACATGACTCTACCGCTTACAAATGTAGGACCCTGACCCCCATGTAAATCAGTGACTTGCAAGGTTGCATATCACATTTCTGTATGCTGAATTGTATATTTTGTAACACACTTACTCTGTATAATAACATGTTTACCTACTCTACCTGTCTGCTCAGGTGTTGACACTGAAACTATAAAAACAAGAGCATCAGGGTTTTGTCACCATATTTTTCTTCCCCCAATTCAATTGTATTGCCTGAGTACACATCCCTTCTATACTATTTAAGTTCTTCATCCTTGAGTCCCTCCATCAACACCTAAATTTCACCATCCTAAGAGTCTTCATGCTCTAACACAAGGACAAAGACCCAGAGACCTGCAGGAGGGCCTCTGGACAATGTGTGCTGGGTTTGGGCTGTCTGCTCTCAATATGAACAAGAATGCATAGATATTGTTCATAAATATAACTTTTGGGGGTCCAATAACTACCTTCCCTTGAATCTGGTATTAAGTAATCTTTGAATATTCGTTTGTGTAGACCTAATTCAAGTCTGACATCTTTTACTAGAAGTGAGTTTTCGTGTGGCAGTAATGAAAACATTCAAATTTTGCAAAGAAGAAAACGATGAGTGCATATTTAAGGAGCTACCATCTTGATACCAATGTGTAGTCTATTTTCTCGAGTTTCATTACAATGTAGAGGGACACATCTTCCTTCCTACTCTTCAGGAATTCCTCAGTAAGTCCTCAGACTAATTTCTTACCCCCAGCCATTGCTCAGCTATCTTCCCACCCGTTGGATAAAATGGAACAGTGGAAAATTGGACGCAGGGGTTCATCCACAGTGATGATGAGTGGAAACTTGGAGAACCAGCCACTCCTGGTGCTCTAGGTTCCTCTAGTCTCTGCCAATGCTACCGGTTCCTTGGTCTTTGAAAATTCTTTTGAGTTTTGCTCTTCCAGGATTCTTTTGTCCCCACATGCAATCTACCAAATCTCATACCAAGGCATTCTGAATGAAATACCCTTTAGATTTTGCTGATACTTACACAGTGTCTCCAACACAACAGGGACATGTAACATTCCCTTCATGACATATTTTGTTTGATCCATAGAAACACACTTAGAACGTTTCCTACAGATACTATGTTGAGAACAGGTAGAAACTAGGCTCCTGGCATTTTCTAGTGCTTGATATCTTGCCGCGAACCTCGCAAATCTCAGTGTCCACATTTCTTTACTTGTATAGGTAATGTTCACTACCCATACATGCATGGAAACTGAAAAGAGGCTTTTGGGAAAAATGAAAGTTTGACACCTGCCAAAGATGATTTTTAGGCAAGATGGTATTTGTGGTTTTGTAAGTCCTGGGCAAGAACTCAGGGCCTGGGCACTGTCCCTGAGCTTCTTTTGCTCAAGGCTAGCACTCTACCACTTGAGCCACAACACCATTTCTGGCTTTTTCTGTTTTTGTGGTACTGACTAATCAAAACCTGGGCTTCATGCGTGCTAGGTAAGCGCTCTATCGCTAGGTCACATTCCCAGCCTTTCATGCAAGATTGAAGAATAATAAAGACCTAAAACCTCTACCTAAGCTGAGGTCAAACAATGACCTCTTCTTGTTTAAGTTCAACTCACTTCACAGGAACTCAAGAATTACATGCCATCTAATTTTCCGCGTTGCAGGTGCACTCTATTCCCTCCTGTCTGTCCTGCCTCTCACATAGGGACAAGGAATAGCAGGATGGAAGCAGGACTTCCCATTCAATGTGATTGTGGGCCCTTCAGGGTGGCAGTGTTCAAAAGAAGCAAGGTTCGACTCAGGATTGATTAGCTTCTTTCTCCTGGGCTCTACAGTCTGCTGGGCCTACCATTTGGTTTCAGAAAGGCCTTCCCAGGTCCCTTGGCTCATTGTGAATAGCTGAAAGGCACTGTGATGACCTAAGGGTTTCAGTGATAATACATGACTTCACAGCAGACCACGTGCAAGTGACTTTTCACTTGCTCTGTTATTTTCTACTAGGTTTCACAACCGTTCGTGACTACATGCAGATACTGAGAGGCAGTACTGTGGACTCTGAAGAGTCATCATACTCCAAAATGATATATGGCTCAGATGAAATCAACTCACCCATCGATACTGTCTTCTTTGGACTCAACGACAACGGCTTGTAATCCGCAGTCGTCTCTGTGGACATATCAAAATCACACAACAAATTAAGTGGGACAATGGGGGAAGAAACCACACATGTTTTAATGCTACTAGGAAAGGAAACTAGGGCCTCGTGTATGCTACACGAGGACTCTGCCAAGTGAAGTACATCTCGAGCACTTCCCTCCTGGCCACCCCTCTCTCCAGTACGGATTTCTCAACTCAGAGCCATGTACCTGCTACACTTCTGCCCACGATTAGGTGATTCTTTGTGCCTAGGCTTGCCTGTTCAATGACCCTTCCTCTTAAGCCTTCACCCTAACTTTGGATGGATGTGCATGCCTTTCTTCGTTCATATGTGTAATTCCATCGACAGAATTTGCCAAGACCCAAGGACAGCAATAGGAAGCCATCCAGCATAGAAGTTTCTGCAGAGGTCGATCTCCACTTAATCAGCAAAATGATACACTGCGAGTGTGCTTCAAGAAGCAGAGCCTCAGTCATAAGTACAAAAGCAGTATATTCCTGAAGTCCTGAATTGAAGCCAGAGATTCCACGCACTTCACTGTTCCCACACACACGTATACTCTCTCGCGCTCTCTAATCCTTTCTCTGTCTCTCTCTGTCTCTGTCTCTCTCTCTGTGTCTATATTTCTCTCTCTCTTGCTCCATGGCTCTCTCTGTCAATGTCCAATCTCTTTCATTTGAATTTTGATTTCATTAATGAACCCAGGGTTTATGAATATGGGCATTAACAGCTTGACTTAACGCTATAGATTCATTGGCTTTCTGAATATCGATGCTGCCCATAACGAAGCCATACACAGAAACCTTAGAACCCCAGTTCCAAAGAGATGGCCTTAAGTACACAATGAAAATACTTATGCATACATTGATGTCCAAGCCCTAGAGAGGATATATACATCAAAGAACTGAACATACCCAGGAACATAGAAGAGAGGTATAGAAGAGATTTGTTACACCCTTCAAACTGAAACAAACATGTAGCTAAATTAATATGAGACTTCTATTTCTTGACCTGTGTAAAAACTGTTACAGCAGGAACCAAAGCATGGGGTTAGTTGTCATTCCAAGGAGCACACCTAATTATAGTAGGATCCTAAAAAGGCAAACAAACAAATAAACAGAAACACCTAGCAGGTCTCTGTTGATGACCTGGATTCATTGGCCATTAAATTAGTACAAGCGTTTCATGAAAATATGAAGGAAGAAGCCTAGGCATGGGGTGAGTAGGCCCTGAACCCTCCCATGAAGTGAGGCGACCCAGTGTTCCATGCCCTTCGCCAAGGAGAAGAACAAGGCAAAAAGCAAATTGGCTGATTCCTTACAAGCAGGGTTTCTCCCTTCAGACAGAGGTTGCATTTTATAGGCTTTTCTTCCCTTCTAGAATGTAAGGCAGAGGTAGACAGTATAGGATGAAATGAGGCATGGGCAAGTACCACCAGGATTTCAGAGACAACACAACACACACATTACGCAGGAATGAATGGCTCCAGTGAAGGCAATGACACATCATGCCTATTTTCTCTGTTTTTCTTTCCTTCTACGAAAACTGTTGAACACACACACACACATACACACACACAATCACACAAACACACACACAATCAGAGAAAACCCAGGGAATAGGTGCTGGTGGAAAACTGAGTCACTTCCACGTGATGTGTACAGCAGAATAAAACACATTGAGATTCCTTGTCCAAGGAGCCAAAGCCCTTTATGCCATCTCCAGTGAGTCAGCCTCAGTGGCTGCTTTTGAGTGGAGACCTCAACTAAAACTTACTTCCTCTGCTTTGTGCTTTTATCCTTCCTCTTTAATTTCCCTTTTTAAGATGCCCATCCCCATCCCTATCCCCCATCCAGTGCTTTCTCTTGCTATTTCGTTCTCTGTAGTTTGAGCGTGAGAGTTGTAGAACTCCTGAATTTCTGTATTTTTCTTATGTCAGGTAATATGGTGAGGATATCATCTTAGGAAAACCCGGTTTCTTACACCAGAGGAGAGAAAGGAAGGGAGAAAAGATAGTAGAGAGAGAAAAACAGAGAGAGAGAGAAAGAGAGAGAGAAACACCGAGAGCCCATACAGAAGCTCCTCTGCCTTGTTTAATTATTTACTTATCTACCTATCTACTTATCTTTTCGATTCCTGGGCCTGGAAATCAAGACCTGGGCACGGTCCCTGAGCTGCTTCTGCTCAAACATAATAGTCTACCACTTGCACCACACTGCCAATTCTCCCACTGGAGCAATGGCATAAGGCATTGTGTGCCTTACCTATTGTTCCATGATCTGATTGCCTATGCTCCTGGCAGTATGGAGGAGGGTGGTTAATATTGCTGTGGACTCCTATCAGCCTCACTGGGTGAGAGAAGGGTCTCACTAACTTATTTCCTAAGCTGGCTACTCAATGATTTTACCTCCAATTTCCATTCACCAAACAGCCATTGTCAAAGACATGTGTCACAGGCTTCCCCTTCCTGATACAAATTTCTGTGATTTCCTCAGCCATATTGGTGTTCCAACATAGGATCTTTCACTTTCTGACATGTATTACTTTGCACAGGCCACCAGTCCATTCATGGTATTTGTGTTTCTTTGTGTGCAGTGTTTAGCTCCCGGCATGTGAATGTGCATCTGTAGGTGTCCAAGTGTCTGTACATACATACAGGCACGTGTGTGTGTGTGTGTGTGTGTGTGTTGTGTGGCCATATCATTAGCAGAATCTGCTAGCTATACACCTGTATGTCCATATATTTTACGGCTTTATCTGTTTCTTACCTTTCAGATACGTTGTCATCATTTGGTGCTGAACAAACCTCATCTTCACATGTTCTATAGGAACAAAAAACACAGATGTAGTCAGATGCCTCACTTCTTTGTAAACTTCATCTTCTGAGTCAAATCATTTTGCAGGTAATTCACGGGTGGACTATGCGTTTTTCCATCTAACTTTGGTTCTCTTCTCCCCCTTGATTTAGAATAAGGGCCACATTGCAGTTTCAGATAGCTAAAGAAATATACTTGGTGATAAAATACAATTCGGTGATACAGTATTGGAGGTACATTACAATTCTCCCCTTTGGTCCAATCCGTTCAAGTCTTACAAAAACCATAATTCAGAAGGGTCTCAGGCTCCTAAGAATAATGACTCCAGAATGCATAGTGCTTATGACCTGTTCCTCTTTTACCCATTTCCTTCTAAGAAAGAAGTCATCCACAGATCTGTCCGTGACAAGTTAAATGCAGTTAGAAAGAGACTGAAATTCCAAAACTTCCTGAGGATGAGTTTACAAATTGCAACCTCTTTTTCCTTTCTCTCCTTGGTTCACCCTGCCCACTTCCAACCATGTGCTCTACACACTGAGCTATGGCCAACTCAAGTGTTTGTGTGTTGAAATTTCCATGTAAATATGTTCATGTATATGTGTGGATGTACACACTCATGCTTATGATCAGATACATAGGGTCACATACAATTCTACATTTTCTAGACATGACTCTACCGCTTACAAATGTAGGACCCTGACCCCCATGTAAATCAGTGACTTGCAAGGTTGCATATCACATTTCTGTATGCTGAATTGTATATTTTGTAACACACTTACTCTGTATAATAACATGTTTACCTACTCTACCTGTCTGCTCAGGTGTTGACACTGAAACTATAAAAACAAGAGCATCAGGGTTTTGTCACCATATTTTTCTTCCCCCAATTCAATTGTATTGCCTGAGTACACATCCCTTCTATACTATTTAAGTTCTTCATCCTTGAGTCCCTCCATCAACACCTAAATTTCACCATCCTAAGAGTCTTCATGCTCTAACACAAGGACAAAGACCCAGAGACCTGCAGGAGGGCCTCTGGACAATGTGTGCTGGGTTTGGGCTGTCTGCTCTCAATATGAACAAGAATGCATAGATATTGTTCATAAATATAACTTTTGGGGGTCCAATAACTACCTTCCCTTGAATCTGGTATTAAGTAATCTTTGAATATTCGTTTGTGTAGACCTAATTCAAGTCTGACATCTTTTACTAGAAGTGAGTTTTCGTGTGGCAGTAATGAAAACATTCAAATTTTGCAAAGAAGAAAACGATGAGTGCATATTTAAGGAGCTACCATCTTGATACCAATGTGTAGTCTATTTTCTCGAGTTTCATTACAATGTAGAGGGACACATCTTCCTTCCTACTCTTCAGGAATTCCTCAGTAAGTCCTCAGACTAATTTCTTACCCCCAGCCATTGCTCAGCTATCTTCCCACCCGTTGGATAAAATGGAACAGTGGAAAATTGGACGCAGGGGTTCATCCACAGTGATGATGAGTGGAAACTTGGAGAACCAGCCACTCCTGGTGCTCTAGGTTCCTCTAGTCTCTGCCAATGCTACCGGTTCCTTGGTCTTTGAAAATTCTTTTGAGTTTTGCTCTTCCAGGATTCTTTTGTCCCCACATGCAATCTACCAAATCTCATACCAAGGCATTCTGAATGAAATACCCTTTAGATTTTGCTGATACTTACACAGTGTCTCCAACACAACAGGGACATGTAACATTCCCTTCATGACATATTTTGTTTGATCCATAGAAACACACTTAGAACGTTTCCTACAGATACTATGTTGAGAACAGGTAGAAACTAGGCTCCTGGCATTTTCTAGTGCTTGATATCTTGCCGCGAACCTCGCAAATCTCAGTGTCCACATTTCTTTACTTGTATAGGTAATGTTCACTACCCATACATGCATGGAAACTGAAAAGAGGCTTTTGGGAAAAATGAAAGTTTGACACCTGCCAAAGATGATTTTTAGGCAAGATGGTATTTGTGGTTTTGTAAGTCCTGGGCAAGAACTCAGGGCCTGGGCACTGTCCCTGAGCTTCTTTTGCTCAAGGCTAGCACTCTACCACTTGAGCCACAACACCATTTCTGGCTTTTTCTGTTTTTGTGGTACTGACTAATCAAAACCTGGGCTTCATGCGTGCTAGGTAAGCGCTCTATCGCTAGGTCACATTCCCAGCCTTTCATGCAAGATTGAAGAATAATAAAGACCTAAAACCTCTACCTAAGCTGAGGTCAAACAATGACCTCTTCTTGTTTAAGTTCAACTCACTTCACAGGAACTCAAGAATTACATGCCATCTAATTTTCCGCGTTGCAGGTGCACTCTATTCCCTCCTGTCTGTCCTGCCTCTCACATAGGGACAAGGAATAGCAGGATGGAAGCAGGACTTCCCATTCAATGTGATTGTGGGCCCTTCAGGGTGGCAGTGTTCAAAAGAAGCAAGGTTCGACTCAGGATTGATTAGCTTCTTTCTCCTGGGCTCTACAGTCTGCTGGGCCTACCATTTGGTTTCAGAAAGGCCTTCCCAGGTCCCTTGGCTCATTGTGAATAGCTGAAAGGCACTGTGATGACCTAAGGGTTTCAGTGATAATACATGACTTCACAGCAGACCACGTGCAAGTGACTTTTCACTTGCTCTGTTATTTTCTACTAGGTTTCACAACCGTTCGTGACTACATGCAGATACTGAGAGGCAGTACTGTGGACTCTGAAGAGTCATCATACTCCAAAATGATATATGGCTCAGATGAAATCAACTCACCCATCGATACTGTCTTCTTTGGACTCAACGACAACGGCTTGTAATCCGCAGTCGTCTCTGTGGACATATCAAAATCACACAACAAATTAAGTGGGACAATGGGGGAAGAAACCACACATGTTTTAATGCTACTAGGAAAGGAAACTAGGGCCTCGTGTATGCTACACGAGGACTCTGCCAAGTGAAGTACATCTCGAGCACTTCCCTCCTGGCCACCCCTCTCTCCAGTACGGATTTCTCAACTCAGAGCCATGTACCTGCTACACTTCTGCCCACGATTAGGTGATTCTTTGTGCCTAGGCTTGCCTGTTCAATGACCCTTCCTCTTAAGCCTTCACCCTAACTTTGGATGGATGTGCATGCCTTTCTTCGTTCATATGTGTAATTCCATCGACAGAATTTGCCAAGACCCAAGGACAGCAATAGGAAGCCATCCAGCATAGAAGTTTCTGCAGAGGTCGATCTCCACTTAATCAGCAAAATGATACACTGCGAGTGTGCTTCAAGAAGCAGAGCCTCAGTCATAAGTACAAAAGCAGTATATTCCTGAAGTCCTGAATTGAAGCCAGAGATTCCACGCACTTCACTGTTCCCACACACACGTATACTCTCTCGCGCTCTCTAATCCTTTCTCTGTCTCTCTCTGTCTCTGTCTCTCTCTCTGTGTCTATATTTCTCTCTCTCTTGCTCCATGGCTCTCTCTGTCAATGTCCAATCTCTTTCATTTGAATTTTGATTTCATTAATGAACCCAGGGTTTATGAATATGGGCATTAACAGCTTGACTTAACGCTATAGATTCATTGGCTTTCTGAATATCGATGCTGCCCATAACGAAGCCATACACAGAAACATTAGAACCCCAGTTCCAAAGAGATGGCCTTAAGTACACAATGAAAATACTATGCATACATTGATGTCCAAGCCCTAGAGAGGATATATACATCAAAGAACTGAACATACCCAGGAACATAGAAGAGAGGTATAGAAGAGATTTGTTACACCCTTCAAACTGAAACAAACATGTAGCTAAATTAATATGAGACTTCTATTTCTTGACCTGTGTAAAAACTGTTACAGCAGGAACCAAAGCATGGGGTTAGTTGTCATTCCAAGGAGCACACCTAATTATAGTAGGATCCTAAAAAGGCAAACAAACAAATAAACAGAAACACCTAGCAGGTCTCTGTTGATGACCTGGATTCATTGGCCATTAAATTAGTACAAGCGTTTCATGAAAATATGAAGGAAGAAGCCTAGGCATGGGGTGAGTAGGCCCTGAACCCTCCCATGAAGTGAGGCGACCCAGTGTTCCATGCCCTTCGCCAAGGAGAAGAACAAGGCAAAAAGCAAATTGGCTGATTCCTTACAAGCAGGGTTTCTCCCTTCAGACAGAGGTTGCATTTTATAGGCTTTTCTTCCCTTCTAGAATGTAAGGCAGAGGTAGACAGTATAGGATGAAATGAGGCATGGGCAAGTACCACCAGGATTTCAGAGACAACACAACACACACATTACGCAGGAATGAATGGCTCCAGTGAAGGCAATGACACATCATGCCTATTTTCTCTGTTTTTCTTTCCTTCTACGAAAACTGTTGAACACACACACACACATACACACACACAATCACACAAACACACACACAATCAGAGAAAACCCAGGGAATAGGTGCTGGTGGAAAACTGAGTCACTTCCACGTGATGTGTACAGCAGAATAAAACACATTGAGATTCCTTGTCCAAGGAGCCAAAGCCCTTTATGCCATCTCCAGTGAGTCAGCCTCAGTGGCCGCGTTTGAGTGGAGACCTCAACTAAAACTTACTTCCTCTGCTTTGTGCTTTTATCCTTCCTCTTTAATTTCCCTTTTTAAGATGCCCATCCCCATCCCTATCCCCCATCCAGTGCTTTCTCTTGCTATTTCGTTCTCTGTAGTTTGAGCGTGAGAGTTGTAGAACTCCTGAATTTCTGTATTTTTCTTATGTCAGGTAATATGGTGAGGATATCATCTTAGGAAAACCCGGTTTCTTACACCAGAGGAGAGAAAGGAAGGGAGAAAAGATAGTAGAGAGAGAAAAACAGAGAGAGAGAGAAAGAGAGAGAGAAACACCGAGAGCCCATACAGAAGCTCCTCTGCCTTGTTTAATTATTTACTTATCTACCTATCTACTTATCTTTTCGATTCCTGGGCCTGGAAATCAAGACCTGGGCACGGTCCCTGAGCTGCTTCTGCTCAAACATAATAGTCTACCACTTGCACCACACTGCCAATTCTCCCACTGGAGCAATGGCATAAGGCATTGTGTGCCTTACCTATTGTTCCATGATCTGATTGCCTATGCTCCTGGCAGTATGGAGGAGGGTGGTTAATATTGCTGTGGACTCCTATCAGCCTCACTGGGTGAGAGAAGGGTCTCACTAACTTATTTCCTAAGCTGGCTACTCAATGATTTTACCTCCAATTTCCATTCACCAAACAGCCATTGTCAAAGACATGTGTCACAGGCTTCCCCTTCCTGATACAAATTTCTGTGATTTCCTCAGCCATATTGGTGTTCCAACATAGGATCTTTCACTTTCTGACATGTATTACTTTGCACAGGCCACCAGTCCATTCATGGTATTTGTGTTTCTTTGTGTGCAGTGTTTAGCTCCCGGCATGTGAATGTGCATCTGTAGGTGTCCAAGTGTCTGTACATACATACAGGCACGTGTGTGTGTGTGTGTGTGTGTGTGTTGTGTGGCCATATCATTAGCAGAATCTGCTAGCTATACACCTGTATGTCCATATATTTTACGGCTTTATCTGTTTCTTACCTTTCAGATACGTTGTCATCATTTGGTGCTGAACAAACCTCATCTTCACATGTTCTATAGGAACAAAAAACACAGATGTAGTCAGATGCCTCACTTCTTTGTAAACTTCATCTTCTGAGTCAAATCATTTTGCAGGTAATTCACGGGTGGACTATGCGTTTTTCCATCTAACTTTGGTTCTCTTCTCCCCCTTGATTTAGAATAAGGGCCACATTGCAGTTTCAGATAGCTAAAGAAATATACTTGGTGATAAAATACAATTCGGTGATACAGTATTGGAGGTACATTACAATTCTCCCCTTTGGTCCAATCCGTTCAAGTCTTACAAAAACCATAATTCAGAAGGGTCTCAGGCTCCTAAGAATAATGACTCCAGAATGCATAGTGCTTATGACCTGTTCCTCTTTTACCCATTTCCTTCTAAGAAAGAAGTCATCCACAGATCTGTCCGTGACAAGTTAAATGCAGTTAGAAAGAGACTGAAATTCCAAAACTTCCTGAGGATGAGTTTACAAATTGCAACCTCTTTTTCCTTTCTCTCCTTGGTTCACCCTGCCCACTTCCAACCATGTGCTCTACACACTGAGCTATGGCCAACTCAAGTGTTTGTGTGTTGAAATTTCCATGTAAATATGTTCATGTATATGTGTGGATGTACACACTCATGCTTATGATCAGATACATAGGGTCACATACAATTCTACATTTTCTAGACATGACTCTACCGCTTACAAATGTAGGACCCTGACCCCCATGTAAATCAGTGACTTGCAAGGTTGCATATCACATTTCTGTATGCTGAATTGTATATTTTGTAACACACTTACTCTGTATAATAACATGTTTACCTACTCTACCTGTCTGCTCAGGTGTTGACACTGAAACTATAAAAACAAGAGCATCAGGGTTTTGTCACCATATTTTTCTTCCCCCAATTCAATTGTATTGCCTGAGTACACATCCCTTCTATACTATTTAAGTTCTTCATCCTTGAGTCCCTCCATCAACACCTAAATTTCACCATCCTAAGAGTCTTCATGCTCTAACACAAGGACAAAGACCCAGAGACCTGCAGGAGGGCCTCTGGACAATGTGTGCTGGGTTTGGGCTGTCTGCTCTCAATATGAACAAGAATGCATAGATATTGTTCATAAATATAACTTT
>NW_025959375.1:0-34309 GCF_023159225.1 Perognathus longimembris pacificus | reverse complement strand
TCAATGTATCAATGTTCTCATACATACATTTGATCTTTGACATTTCTATGACTTCTATATGTTACAACCACACCCATTCCAACTTTTCTAAGTCCATTTTTATAACTGTAGGTTGAATCTTATGTATTTCCCACCCAATTACTTCCACTCCCCATTTCTCTGCACTTTTAAATATGCATTCAATATCTATCACCCTCTGACAAGATAAGCTTCAGCTTTCCATTGTTCATATATTTTTATACTGTCTTTTATTTGGTCCGCCATATTACACCTTGGGATTCCACCCTATATAATTAATCAACTAGCAAGATGGATTATGCAAATACACACATGACTTTTTATGTATTCCATACTGATTTCACATTTTACAGTCATATCTTAGCCCTAACTTTCATATATGAGAGGACAAATGTCCTCTTTCTTTCTGAACCTGACTTCATTCAACATAATATCTTGCATGAGTGTGTGTTTGTGCGTGTGCACGCAAGCCAGCCAGTAGAGTACAATGAACTCAGGGTCTCGTGCACTAACTTGAATTTTTCCCTCAAGGTTAGCACTCTGCCAATGGAGTCACATATTCACATCCTGCTTTTGGCTGGCTAAGTAGACATAAAAGTTTCTTGAGTAACTGGGTTTACAGGTGTGAGCTAGCAGAACACTGGTCAACACATCTTCACACTTTAAAATCATTTCCTGTGTCTTGCTTCAAAAAAAAAAAAGAATCCCTTTAAACTGCTCTAAAATTTTCTATTCTCTTTTCTACACATGGAACAATAAATATCTAATCATTTTGAACTCATTTTTTTTTTTTTTGGCCAGTCCTGGGCCTTGGACTCAGGGCCCGAGCACTGTCCCTGGCTTCTTCCCGCTCAAGGCTAGCACTCTACCACCTGAGCCACAGCGCCACTTCTGGCCGTTTTTTTCTGTATATGTGGTGCTGGGGAATCGAACCTAGGGCCTCGTGTATCCGAGGCAGGCACTCTTGCCACTAGGCTATATCCCCAGCCCCTTGAACTCATTTTTTGATATCACAAAATTATTTAGACTCACACATCTAGTATCTTCTTATCATTCTTCTATCACTTGAAATGGCACCAAATTATACATTTAGTTAGTAACCTCCCACTTTTCCACCCTTACCTGTGGATACCTGTAGAGGCTCAACAATGTTCCAATCTCGGAAGATGTTAATCCTGATGGTCCCGTAATCACTGCTATCGATTTGCTGTCTCTCATGCAGGAGTAGTTTGGACTCTTGTACTTCCCAAAGAGGCAAGTAAAGTGATTTTTAAATGCTAGCCAATCTCCAAATTGAACATCATAGATATCAAATCCCAGAGTCAAGTTGTGTAAAAGATGAGAATTTTTGTTGATTTCTTCAATAGCAAAAGCCAAGGCTAAAACAAACTGGTAGTTTTTGAAGATAAACCTACATAATGAGCAAAGAAATTTAGGAGGAGCAATTCAAAACATTTGACTTTGATGGATTGAATACTTACATTTATTTGCCAGGGAATAGGCTAAAACATTACGCTTATTTTAAATGAGGTAATAATTGGATTGTGGACCATATCGGACATGAAATAATGACACAGTGCTTAGTTTTATACAGTAAATTTTGTTTACAGTAAAAGAGACTGAGAATGAGAGAGAGAGAGAGAGAGAGAGAGAGAGAGAGAGAGAGAGATGTGTATATGGGTAGGTGTCAGTGTCCCTGGAGCTTGAAATCAAAGTGTGGCCACTTTCCTTGAACTTTTTTGCTCAAGGGAAGCACTCGGTTACTTGAACCAAAGTTCCACTTCCAGCTTTTGTCTGGGTAAGTGGAGATAAAATTCTCAAAGATATTCATGTCCAGGCTGGCTTCAATCCTCAATCCTCAGATATCAGCCTTTTGCATAGAGAGGATTACTGTCATGAGTCACCAGACAACAATAAGAATTTTAATCTATGTCCTCAAAATGCTTGTTAAAAAAGAAAAATTTTCAGACCACTGGCCAGTGGGGAAGGAAAGGTTTCTGTAACCTTTTGGTAAATAATTCATGCCACTGACTCAGGTTGTCTCTAATAACATCACTTCATTATCAACCATGATAGCTGGATGCAGGAAATACAGGGATTTTGGAATAAAGTGAAGAACTTACAGACCTGGAAAGGAGAAGCTACACTGCATGAAACAAGAGTCTTCCACTGACATGTAGAAAGTCACTCTCGAGTACTTGCAAGATAGTTCAGTGAAACTGAACAGTTTCAGGCATAGGAGGGATAGGAGGCCAGAGTATAGAAGACAGAGGATATTGCTGTGCACACCCAAGTTCCCTCAGCCATTGCCAATCCTGAAAACAAAACAGTAAAGGGAAATAGAATGGTAAATTACTTACGGATTACTGTCTTCCTTCGTGGAACCATCAGTGTTACTGCTATCTGTTCCTAAAGTGTAAAGAGGAAAAAATCCAGCAATCAGCACATCTCCATTCATGTGTGCTCGATGCTTCATTGTAGAAAAGCAGCTAGTGCCAGCCAAGGACTTGAAAGGATGGGGAAGCTGGAGAAGAATGAGCATAAAGATCAAAGTGCCCATCCCTGAAGCATCTGCCAAGCTGAAATTCTGCCTGAAAGTAAAGGTTGCAGTGCCAAGTATGTAGATTCATATATGTCTGTATGTATGCATATGTGTCTTTTTATTGGCAGAGATTTACACTGTAGTCCATGGAAGCCTCTTGTGCATCCCCAGGGAAGAATGTGTAAAACTCTTCCCTGAGGCTCTGCATCTGAGGCTTTGCATCCAGGAGAAAAACAAGAGTTTGAAAACATGTTTGCCTATTTTTCTTCTTCCTCACAGGTGCTATAATTTTACCAAGACCACAGATACTGAAGTCCCTGAGATGAAAATTATATTTGTTCTGATATCTATGTCAAGATAGTATTTGCATGAAAGCCGTTTGGGAAGATGCAACTGGATTGCCTCAGAGGATACAATTTTCATGTTAACTGTGAAATGCCAAGACAAATTTCTAGGCTATTGAGATGTCCACCAAACATATGAGGGTAGCATACCCATAGGGTCAATTCGCACATCCAATATCCATTATAGGCACAGAGTATTGCTGGTTGATGCAAACAGTTTTCAGCAGGTATTCCATACACAGAGGCCTGTACAAATGTACTCATTTAGTATTACCTAAGGAAGCTATAATGCTGCTGTAACCTATAATCTTTAAATGCCAAAACTGAATTTTACAATTCCATTCTGAACTTCCACCTTCAAACAAGGTTATTTTTTTCTAAGCTTTCAAATATAGATCAAGTTATTTTGATAATGCACCTGTCTGCGAACACGTGGTAATAGATGTCATTCGTCTCTATCATAAGCCTTAGTCAATATAGTAAACAACTCCATGTTTGTTCATGTCACAATATATCAAAATTTCATGCAGAGACTTCAATGGCCCCAGAGAACAGGGCCATTGTATGTCATTTTGGCAGTATGTCTATATTTAGCAAATTAGCCATTTTCACAACATTGAGTTGGGTTATCTCTGAACATGAAAGAATGAAAGATATTTACATTTCCTGCTATCTGTGTTGGTTTTGTTCAGACTTCTTTAGTTTTCACTATAAAGCTCTTATATCTCTTTGGGTGGGTTAGTTCATAGTTTTTTGTGTTTTTTTTTTTTCTGAGGCCATTAGAAATGGAGTTGTTTTCATGGTTTCCCTTTCAGCTTGTACATTGCTAGCATATGGGAAGACTACTGATTTTATGAGTTAATATTGTATTCTGCTTCTTTGCCAAATTCGTTGATCATCTCTAAGCTCTTAGCTCTTGGAGATGGAGCTTTTGGGGTCTTTGAAGAATAAGATCATGTTGTTTGCAAAAAGGGGTAGTTAATTTTCTTCTTTCCCCTATGTAAATCTTTTTAATGTATGTTTTCTTTCCTGATTGCTGTGAGTAGGAATTCCAGAGCCATATTAAAGAGGACTAGAGACAGTGCACATACTTGCCTTTTCCTGATTTTAGGGGAAATGTTTTTAGTTTTACCTCATTCAATATGATATTGGCTGTTGGTCATTTATAACTTTACTATTTTAAGGAAGGTTCCTTCTATCTATAGCCTCTCCAAAGTTTTGACATGAATTGATGTTGTATTTTTTCAGTCTTTTTCTACAATTATTCAAAGGATCATATGGGTTTTGTGTGTGGCCCTGTGAATATCATGAAGTACGTTTATATGTATGATTTATATGTTTTAAACCAGGCTTGCATCCGTGGGATGAAGCCTACGTGGCCATAATATATACGTATTTTTTCATTTGTTTCTGGTTCAATTGGCTGTTATTGCATTGGAAAGCTTTGCATCTATGTTCATCAGAGAAATTATTCTGTAGTTATTTTTATGCTTGTCCTTACATGATTTGGGGGTGTGTATAATATTGGCTTCATAGAATGAGTTTGGAATTGCTCCATCTGTTTCCAATTCGTGGAAAAGCTTGAGAAATATTAGTGCTACTTCATCTTTAAAATTATTATAGAATTGTGCTGTGAAACCATCTGATCTTGAGCTTTTTCTTGATGGAAGACTTCTGGTTACTTCCTCAGTCTCATCTTTTTTCTTATATATTTCTTCTTAGATCCTGTTCTTTATGATTCTCAGGAAGGTGAGATTTTTTTCTCTCTTGAGATTGGCAAGTTTTCAGTTACTACTTTATTGAATTTATTTTTCTTACTAAATTTATTTTAAAGGTGATGTACACAGGGGTTATAGTTACATAAGTAAGGTCATGAGTCACTTCTTTTTGAATAGTTCTTACTCTTAGTTACACTCATTTTCCCCCTCCCTGAATCCAATGACCCCAAGCTGTAAAGTCTGTTTCCAATATAGAATCTGGTATTGATGGTGCATTGGTTCATCCTTTGTTCCACCATTTCTGTGATTTCCCCTTCTCTTCTCCAAATCAGAGAAAGTTATACATAAGACAAAGGATAGAGAAATTGAAATTTGTTACAACATAAAATAAACCAAATGAACAAAATAAAGGAAAGAATTAGCTGCAAATAGTACACTAAAGGAATAATCCTCTTCCATTTCTTGGAGTTCATTTCAATAAGCATCATGTTATATACTCACATGCTCATAACTTTGCAGCTATTATCACCAATGAGGGAAATCACGCAGTCTATGTTTCTTTGGGTCTGGCTTGCTTTACTTAATATACTTTTATCCCAGTCTTTCCATTTCTTTATGACTGGGGCAATAGCATTCTTTCTGTTGGAAGCATAGAATTCTATTGTCATATATATATATATATATATATATATATATATATATATATCACATTTTCTTGAATCATTTATCTACCTCTACCGATGGGCATCTGGGCTGATTCCATATCTTAACTATGGTAAATATTGCTTCAATGAACATGATTTTACAGGTAGCTTTAGTGTGGCCTTGTTTATTGGCTTTGGGGTATATTTCCAGGAGTGAGATTGCTGGGAAATAGGGAGCTCTTTCAGGAGCTGCCATGCAGCTTACCAAAGTAGCTGAATAAGTTTGCTGGGAAATAGGGAAACTCTACGTTTACTCTTTGAGGAACCTCCATGCTGCTTTCCAAAGTAATTGAGTAAGTTTACTTTTCCATCAACAGTGTACTAATGTTCGCTTTGGGCCACATCCCTGCCAACATTTTGTATCATTAGTTTAATTGATAATGGCCCTTCTAACTGGATTGATGTGAAATCCCAATGTTGTTTTGATTTGCATTTCTTTTATGGCCAGAAATTTTGAACATCTCTTCATGTGTCTATTGGCCATTCTTTTTTCTTCCTCTGAGAAATATCCCTTTAAGTCTTTAGCCCATTTATTTGTGGGGTTATTGAGTTTTTGTGGGTCCATGGGAGACTGAACTTCTGTGACACAAACACCATCAATGACTATTTCTGTGACGTGCTCCCTTGCCACAGATGTCTTGCAACACTACCTATGTCAAAGTGCTGTGGTATGCATTGTGGTGGGTTCAATATTCCTCTGTCCATTCTCATCATTCTCATCAATTAGGGCTTCACTCTTTCCAGCAACTTCTACAGTAGCTCCTCTAAAGTAAGATGTAAATCTTCAACACTGGTGTTTCCCACATAATTGCTGTTTTCCTGTTCTTTGGAACAGGTGCATTTGTATATGTCACACAAGCTCTCCATGAATGAGGGGGGAAATCTCTTCTTTCTTTTATCCCATTGTAATTCCCATGAGGAAATTTTTAATCCACATTTTCAGGAATAATGGTGTCAATGTTGTGGTGAGAAAAACACTGATTAGTGAAGAGTTTTCATCAGGAAGTATCTGCAGTTACAGATATACAATCTATTTTCTTTTCAGTTGAATTGGAAATAACATTGCTTCTTATTATAGTAATGGTTAGTTGAATACCACTTAAAGTATTTTGCCAATTTTTATCTGTAGTGTATTTCTTTTTACCCATTTAACAAACATATATATAAAGAAAAATTTTATTTCTTATTTATTGTCATTGTAGTTTTTTATTCTGAAGGAAAATTATCTTATAAGCAAATAACTTCAGGATGAATTTGTTTCTTTCAAAGGCTTGCAGTGCTTTAGTTCAATTTGTTATTGTCATTTGGAAAAATAATCTGTGGTAGAATGATTCTCTGACCTGTGGTGGCCTCAACCTCCACACAGACTTACCAATGACTCTTGGCACGCTAGAGGTCTGTGAGAAGCACACTTCTCCTAAGGTTTTTCTGTGTTTGATGGCCGAAGGAAACCATTTGGTCATGACACATTCCTCCCCAGATAAGAGAGTTCCTGGGAGATTTGTTTACCCGGGTGCTCAGGGAGAGGGGTTTACAGTATGTAAGGAGTTTTATTTTTAAGATAGATAGCATAGGGTAATCAGTAGCTAGGGGATAATTGTAGCCTTGCCTTGACCAGTCTAATCCTTTGGTATATTGATAAATGTAGCCATGCTTTGATATGTACATCTTTCTATTTGAACTTTACTCAAGTTGTAAACTGATGTCTTATGACACAAACTGATGTCTTATGATCCTATTTCTAAAACAGTATATAAGTGCTGGCCTTTCTAAAGTAAAACATGCATTGGTTCATTTTCCTGTACATCCCCCGTGTCCTGATTTTCATCACTTCAGTTTCCGGGTTCAGGCCCCCTCCAGAGGGCCGCAATATGTGGCACCTGAACAGGGACCCGATATTTGATCCACAGGAGATTGTGGAACTGTGTTTTGAGCTCTCATGTAGAGGTAAGATATAACGGGACAAGCTAAATTTACTCCTTTTTCTAATCTTGTTCATCATGTGCTTGTTCACAAATAGAAGACTGTATACAGGTGCTAGTGGAATATAATCCTTGGTTCCCTGAGGAAGGTACTTTAGACTTGTTAGTCTGGGAATGAGTAAAGAATAATGTGGGAAAGGCATATCAGTGTGGTGACAAGGTTCCAGTTACGTTTTGGTCTATTTGGGCATTAATGCGTGCGGCAATGAGTATGATGTCTCATGATGCCACTATGACTTCAGCTGCTGAGTTAAAGGCTGACATGGAGGAAGCAATGAATGCCTATAATCTCCTGGAGGAGGTAAAATCTCTAATTGGGTGGGAGCTAAAAGATAAGGCCACACCTTAGCAGTCTCCTGCCAGTTCTGATAGAGAAAAAGTAATGGCAAAAGCTAAGCCTTTGACCACTACCCATATTCCTTCAGAAAATGAAACCAGCCTATATAGCTCAGCAGGGCAGTCAGAGCGTTACAGATGCTCCTGTGATCTGCCAGGGACCAACAGGAAAGTGAAAGTAAAAAAAGAAAATATCACTGCCTCAGGGCCCGCCATTATTTTTCTCTTCTTCAGATTCTGATTCCTATGGTTCTGTTCCTTCCCCCCCTATGGAGCGTTTCCTGTCATTCAACCCCCTCCAATCAGAGGTGTAGCTCAGCCACCTCATTATGAAGGCATTGACCTGATTCATTAAACTTCAGAAAGCCGTAAACTTATATGGGGCTGACTTATGGCTCCATTCCTATGAACGAGGCTTCCTCACCATCTTTTCCTTACAACCAGCCACTAGCAGGGGAGCAAGCACTCCCTGTTTCTGTCCATCAGCTTAGAATTGCAGAAGGACCAGTGATTTTTCTTTTACCTCCCAAGAGAATTTTTACTGCAAATGCATTTTTAATTCGTGCCAGCGCAATATGTTTTGTGCAAATGTTTCTTGTGTCTTTGTCCTTGTTTGATTAGTTGTGTTTTGTGCGGACTGCTATATTGGGAAAAGCCTCTGGCGGGTGGCCTCCGCAGGCTGATTACCAGAGGATGAAAATCTCCACAGGGGAGGATCCCCCTGAGAATTTTCAGGGCCCCATGGTCTTTCCATCACTCTGGCTGGACGTTTGTGGACAGGGGACATGCTATCCAAGGCATAAAGCCTCTATTTCTCTGTCCTGTTTTGTCTTGATTGGTGTTGTCTTTGAGGTTGGTACAAGTTCTAAATATAAAATTTTGTTTTCTATGTTTCTGTAGTTCATTTACACGTCTATGGGGAAAACATCAGAGTCTGCAATGTGCTGTGTCCCCATCTGCAAGAAGGCAGTTGGAGAAGTGCAGGCTGCAGAGAACCTGATTCAAACAGCTGGCTAATCTTAGCCTAAGAGTAATTTAAAACTGCAAAATGTTCTTAGATGAAATTGGGCTAAAGACTATAGTCAAGTGCTGGGTGGGCTCAGTTTTACTCCAGGGGACCCCCACTCAGCTATATTCAGCAAGAAAGTGTTTAGTTTGCTAAAATGTCTTGCTAAAACTAGCAAGACCTGGTGAATGAGAAGAAATGCTAAAATCATTTATTAAAGATTTGGTCTTAAGTTTGCGTCATTGCAAGAGTAAGATTGGCACAAATACCTCTTGCCACTGAAAAATGTACAGCCGATATTTATTTTGAGTGCTTTAAGTTCTTTTACATAAATATATGTATGTGTTTATGTATGTATGTGTGTGCGCGCACACGCATATGTGAATGTGAAAGTGCTCAAGATTGAAACTGTATGGTGTAAAAATGGGTAAATTAACTTTAAATTTCAAAAGGTCATCAAGTTTGGACATTACCAAATGTTTTAAAGTATTGTTACTTTGTTTTAAAGAAGAACTATAGCTAAAAATTTTTATTTAATTCGTGGTTAAAATAAATACATAACTAAGTACTTTGAATGGGCCTGTGAGCCTATCATCAGGAGTGAGGGGTAAATTGACAAAGATGCAGCTTAGCAGGTCCACACATGGTGGAACAAGCCCTGGGGGAAATCCACGCGTGGTGGAAAGAAGTAAGCTGGCACAAAGGCAGTTCATCAAGCCCTATGGAATAGCTAGCTATATGCCCATATTCTATAGGACAGGCCAATGGAGGCCTATCTTTGTCTTTTAGTTGCGAGTGGATATGGAAAACCTGATCGTAAAAATAAGTGAGTTGAGTGATATTTCTGAAACTCCCCCGTAAGACGTACTAAAAATAAAAAATGTTTTAAACCGAAAGTTAAAAAGTTTATACATAATGTAACTTGATTTTAATCTATTTTGCAATTTGGATTTTAAAAATGGCTCTTTTAAAACTGGCAGCCAGGAGGCAATGTGCCCCCTGGGTTTCAGTTTTTCAGATGCAAATAAAGGCTGAGGTGAAGGTAGAAAGCCGAGGTTAGTTAGAGGCTTTAGAATGCATTTGTAGATTAAAAAAAATTGCAAGTGAAAACAAGCAGCTATGATGCATATGGCTGCTTTACAACCTGGCTTGCCCCAGACATCTATGATTTCTGAAATTTGGCATATTATATTCATAGATTTGCAAGATTGTTTCTTTCTGATTCCATCAGAATTGTTGCAAATTTTGCCTTTACACTTGCAACAATATGGTTTAATAATTTCCCTTGATAAAATTCAAACAGAAGAGCCATTTAAATATCTAGTATACTCAGTTAGAAGACAAGCAATTACCCTCTAATTAATAAAAATTGGGACTGAAGAATTAAACACTCTTAATGATTTTCAAAAGTTACTGGGAGACATTAACTGGCTTGGTCCTTCATCCGGGATCCCTACCTATGCTTTACATAATCTATTCTCCATTCCTCAAGGAAATTCGGCTATAAATAGCCCTCATAAATTAACTAGTGAGGCACATCAGGAGTTACTTTTACTGGAAAGGGCCCTGATCCAAAATTCCTTATCTCAGGTAGATTTAACTGCCTGTATTGGGTTATTAATCTACTCACTAAAGATTACCCCACAGGAGTGTGAGCACAACATAACAAACCTTTGGAGTGGATTTATACCAGACACATATTCTCTAAAAAACTAACCACATATCTGAAAATGATTGATTTTATTATTATGTAAGGTTGTAAATGGTGCCGACAAATCAGCGGGCAAGACACATACTTTATTATCATCCCTATACCTAAACAGCAATTCAAATTTGCATTACAAACCTCTCATATTCTCCCTTTGGCTGAAATGGCTTTACTGGAGAAATTTTATACCATTTACCTCCTAGCCCTTTATGGCAATTCTTTCAAAAACAAATTTATATTATTGATAATATTTTACTTTGTGAGCCCATTCTAAATGCTCCTAATATCTTTGTAGGAGGTACCAAACATAACAAATGTGCATTTTGGAAAGAAGAAAAATATCAGGTTTTTCTCACTCCTTAGCAATTGGCATAACAAAATGAATTACAGGTTATTATATATGCTTTACAAAATTTCTTAATGTCTTTTAATTTAATCACTGACTCTGCTTATGCAGCACATGTATTATGCAATATATATGCTGCTTTTATTTCCCAACTAAAACCCCCACTAGACTCACTATTTAAACAATTACAAAGCCTGTTACACCTACGACAACACTCTTTATATGTAGTTCACAGTTGTGCTTATTCTAATTTGCTAGGTCCTATGGCATATGATAATACTCAAGTAGATGCTTTATACTTTTTTGCTTCCGCGGAAGAAGATCATGCTATCCTTAGAATTTCATAATATTTTACATGAATTAAATAAAATCTTCAAGGTCAAGGTATAGGAGAACAAGCTCACTATACTTTAAAAACACAAATTACAAAGTTAAAAGGGGGAAATATGGATAGTACTGAGGGGTACATGACTTCTATGAAAAGTCTTTATGAAGTAGCCTGAGCTGTTATTGAGGAAGCAATATTTGTTCTTAATTTATTTGTTCTTAATTTTTAAACTTGCCTCAAGGAGATGTTTTGGCCAGAGTGGAGCACCACTTCTTAGCCCCGCCTTTGTTAAACAAGCCACAGGCTGTCTGGACTTGATTGGGTGTGGGGCTAGATTGTGTTCCAGGCAAGATAATAACCCAGGAGTGAGGGTATGCTTATGTTTTTACAGAAGATGGCCGATCCTTCTAGCACCTGCTCCGGTGGATCCAGCAGCAAACACCCCCTGCGCATCAAGACCAGGGTGAGACGCCCTCATCCAAGTGATGAGGCAATTCCAATCCAGGCTATAGCTGCTCTTAACCTCTGTACCAGATCTCGAAGAGGAAAGACAGCCTCTCTGCCCACATGGGGACAAGTTTGCACTGATAACCTGTAGGGGCTACATCAGAGGTAATGTATTCAGCTTATATTTCTAACCCTCCTTTATTGCGTCCATATTTATGGAAGGAAGCCCCTGTCTCTGTTTCTACATCTATTCCTGATTTACTCTCTCCCCCTATGCATCTGGTATTCCTGTCATTCTTCTGGGAGAAGGACGATCTTTTAACTTCTCTTACTCTCAGTTCTCTAAAGCTATCTGTCTAGGTCATTCTCCACATTATCCCTTTAGATTTCAATATTGGATTCAGCATGGAGGATCATACAATTATGATAGAACTTGGTTGATTAGAATGTCTTCTTGGTATGTGGGATCTCATACCTATAAGATAGACAATTATCCTGTTCCTGTTGGCCTGCCTAAATGTGACATTTTTACTTAACTGAACTTGAATTTTAGTGAAAGGCACTGGGGAAAAATTGTCGAGAAATTTTTCCAACCATATGGAATACATCCCAAAATATGTGGTATGATTGGGGACCTTTTGGTGTGTGGTTACAAAACTCCACTGAGTATTTCTCATCTTGTGACCCTACTTTCTCTATAAATATGTCCAATGCCATTTCTGTTGAACAGCTTTTAGGATGGTTTGGAGCAGGCTTTAGTGACCCCTGGCCTGCTCTTGCCCATGACAACATGCTATTTTCTCCCCAGTGTCATTTATGGAATTTAGCCACCTCTCTGGCCCCTGTATTGATGGCCAATGCAACTTATGCTGGAACTAAAGAATCTTCATCTTTTTACAATTTTACAGTTGTAAAAGTCTATCATCTTTCTGCTTGTGTTCATTTTCCACTGGTACTAATGGTTGGCCCCATAGATATAGTTAATAATACCATAGCCTGTACTAATTGTAAGCGGTATACTTGTTTAAATAACAATGTCACCTTTTAGTCAAGATAGGATTATGATTTTGACCCAGTGCCCTTCACTTTGGGTGCCTGCTCACATGCATCGTCCCTGGGCTAGGTTGCCTGTACAAGGACTAGTAATGTGCTTTTTAAAGTACCTGTTTAAGAGGAGTCAGTGCACTCTTGGACTGATTGTTGCAGGACTCCTCTGACTGATTGCCATTGCTACTACTGCAGCGGTATCCAGAACCACATTGCAACGATCTGTACAAACTCATGACTTTATGGTGCAATGGCATCAGGATTCCCATAAATTACGGCAACATCAGTTGGAAGTAAATACACATCTTCAACATGAGGTAGAAGCCATTAAAGGAGGTGTGTTTTTGCCTGGACAGAAGTACCTGGCATTACAGAAACGACTGTTTTTGACCTGTGGTTGGAATTCAAGTCATGTCTGTGTAACAACAAACAAATATAATGCCTCCAAATATGAATGAAACAATATACAAATTCTTATAGATGGAGCCATCATGAAATGTTCTCTAAGTGAGCAAAGTTTGAAGAGGTAGGTTTATGAGGCTTTTCAAAAAGAATTACTGAATGCCTCTTCTATCAATGAGATAGCCCTGGGACTAGCCAAGGCTTTAGAAGGATTAGACCCAAGGGGATGGTGGAAAAGTATTACCCACAGTGTAGGAAGTGCTTTTCTTGCCTTAATACTTATGTTATGTTTTTTTTTTCCTTAGGATACTGTTCAATATAGGAGTAATGAAGCGTTTCGCTAAGAATACATCTTCTGGTACTTTACTCACTGCACTTAAGATTACTCGAGAAAGTGGCTGCAGAGAAAAATAAAGGGAGAATTGTGGTAGAATGATTCTCTGACCTGTGATGGCCTCAGCCTCTGCACAGACTTACCGATGCCTCTTGGCATGCCAGAGGCCTGTGAGAAGCACACTTCTAAGGTTTTTCTGTGTTTGATGGCCTAGGGAAACCATTTGGTCATGAGACATTCCTTCCCTGATAAGAGAGTTCCTGGGGAGATTTGTTTACCCAGCTGCTCAGGGGGAGGGTTTTACAGTATTTAGGGAGTTTTATTGTTAAGATAGTTAGCACAATGTAAACATTAGCTAGGGGATAATTGTAGCCTTGCCTTGACCAGTCTAATCCTTTGGTGTATTGATAAATGTAGCCATGCTTTGATATGTACATCTTTCTATTTGAACTTTACTCTTAAGTTGTAAACTGATGTCTTATGACCCAAACTGATGCCTTATGATCCTATTTCTAAAACAGTATATTGTTATGCCAAGTCACGAAACGACCACCAAGAAGGCCACGGAGACTCAGACATTCTGAAATGCAAAAGCAAGGCAAGACTTTATTCAGGAGAGCTGCAACTCGGGCCTTGTCCTACCCACCGACACAGCGGAGGTTAGGAGGAAGCCTCAAGCTGCGATTACACAGGGCTTATAAAGGCAAAAAAACAAACTTATAGCCATCAGGTGTTCAAGCAAGACAAAAAACAAAGTTACAGCAATCAGGTGTTCAAGCAAGCAAGATTAGGACACAGGTACAAATCTGATTGGCTCAGAACTCAAGGCACAGGGCTCAAGGCATTCTAGGGGTGGTTAGAGTTAAGCATTCCCAGCGGTTAGAGTTCTTGACCGACTGCGCCCTAATAAGCTTGTCCTGGGTTTGCTCACAGGGCCTGCTTATCTCAGGTTCACGTGGTAAAGTGGGGTTCACGTGGTAAAGTGGGGCCTGACTTCAAAGTCCGGCACTCCATTTCCCCCTCTTTTCTTTGGTACCTTGGGAGCCAATCATGGCTCTATTCTTTCCATTTCAATGGCTTGCATGTCTAGGGGATGATATAGAGTTAAGGCATGGGCCAATAAGGCCCAAAGTAGTAACCAAAAGCAACTCTGGTCCCTTGGTTTTAAAGGGGGACTGATGGGTGAAGATCATCCATCTTCTGTAGCTTCTTCAGGCTCACTGAGGGGCGTTGACCTTACCTGGCCAGAAATCTATAGCCTTAGTCTATTTTACCAAGGGACTGCAGGATTACTTCAAACTGGAAATTAACTTTCAGCTATACAGACTTACCATTAGCTGTATAGTGTTTAAGATCCAAATGTTAGCAACAAATAATACATGAACTTCTCAGCTGTGTTCTAAGGGTCGGGTGGCTATACCCGTATTCCTGAGCTGTTGGGCCTGGGTAACTGCAGCTGTAGTCCTATAGAATGGGTCTATCTCCATCCTACTCCTTAGAGCTTGATGAACAGCCTTGGGGCCAGCTTGCCCTCTCCCACTATGAATGGACGTCCCCCTACAGCTGTCCCGTCACATGGATTGGCTAAACTGCACTTTTGTCAGTTTACCCCTCACTACTGAGGGGCCCATGCTAAGTTCTTATTTATTTATTTATTTTTAACCACGAATTAAAAAAATTTTAACTATAGTTTCTTTTAAAATAAAGTAATAATCCTTTAAAGCTTTTGGTAATGCCCAAACTTGATGATCTTTTGAAGTTTAAAGTTAAACTAACATATTTTTACATCATACATTTTTAATCTTGAACACAGTCACACCCACATACATTTGTGCGTACACACACACACATACATTCACATATGTAAGTATTTATGTAAAAAAAACTTAAAAGCAGTTAAAACAACTATCAGCCGTACATTTTTTAGTGACAAGAGGTATATTATTCAATCTTACTCTTGTAATGACCAAAACTTAAAACAAAACCTTTAATGAATGATTTTTAACATTGTTTAGTCTTATTCACTAGGGCCTATTAGTTTTAGCAAAGTATCTTAGCATACTAAATACTTTTTAGCTGAAGATAACTGGGTTGGGGTCCCCTGGAGTATTACTGAGTCCACCTAGCACTTGACTCTAGTGTTTACACTCAGGCTAAGATTAGCCGGCTGTTTGAACTCGGTTCTTAGCAGCCTGCACTTTTTTTGCCTTCTTGCAGAAGGAGACACAGTACCTAGTAAATGTTTTGCCCATAGACATGTAAATGGACAACAGAAATATGGGAAACAAAAGTTTATGTTTAAAACTGGTACCAATCTTAAAGAAAAACTAGTCAAGACAAAACAGGACATAGAAACAGAGGCTTTTATGCCTTGGATGGTATGTCCAGCATCCACAAGCTGCCAGCCAGACTGATAGAAAGTCCATATGGCCCTGAAAATTCTCAGGGGGATCCTCCCCAGTGGAGATTTCCATCCCCTGGCAATCAACCTGCCGAGACCACCCATCAGAGGCCTTTTTTCCCAATTTAGCAGTCCACACGAAACACAACTAATCAAACAAGGACAAAGACACATGAAACATGTAGCGCAGGCGCAAATTAAAAGTGCAATTGCAGTAAAAATTCTCTTGAGAAGTAAAAGAAAAATCACTAGTCCTTCCCCAATTCTAGGCTGATGGACTGAAACAGGGAGTGTCAGCTCCCTGCTCTAGTGCCTGGTTGTAAAGAAAAAATGATGGGGAAGCCTCCTTCACTGGAAGGGAGCCATGAGATGGCCCTGTATTACAGCTGTCCTAAGTTAAGTGAATATGGTCAATATCTTGATAATGAGGGGGCTGTGCCACACCTCCGGTTGGAGGGGGTTCAATGACAGGAAAAGTTTGATAGCAAGAGAGAGAATCAGAACCATAGTACTTAGATTAATTAAAGTAAAAGTGGGCTCCATGGACGCAATTATTTGTTTTTTACTTTCACCTTCCTGATGGCCCCTGGCAGATCACAAGAGCATCTGTAGCACTTCAACTGCACTGTTGAGCTGCCTAAATTAGCATCATTCTCTGAAGGAGCATATGTAGAGGCCGAAGGCTTATTTGATGTTAATTTTTCTTTAACAAAACTGACAGGAAATTGTTCAGGTGTAGCCATGTCTTTTAGCTCCTGCCCAATTTGAGTTTTTACCTCCTCGGACAGCCTCCACATCAGCCTCTGGTTCAGCAGCTGATGTTATGATAGCATCAGGAGACATCATGCTCACGGCTACATGTATTAATGCCCAAACAGACCAAAATGTAACTGGAACCTTGTCTCCACACCGATATTCATTTTCCACATTATTCTTTACTCGTTCCCAGACTTCTAAATCTAAAGTATCCCCCACCCCACCCCCGGGAACCAAGGATTATACTCCACTACCACCTGCATTCACTCATCCCTTGGTGAATGCGAGACCATAGCTCCATCCTGTTTCAAAAATACATGGTGGATAAAATTAGAAAATGGAGTTGGTTTAGCTTGTCCCATAATCCCGTAATTTTTTAAGAATAGGAGCTCACAACACAGATCCCTTTTCTCCTGTGAATTACACACAGATCCCTTGTCTCCTGTGAATTAAAAGTATCTCTCACCTCACTTGAGAGCTCGGCAGTTCCACAATCTCCTGTGGATCAATTGTCAGGTCCCTGGGTCCAGACGCCAGATGTTGGGCCTGGGTAACTGCAGCCTTAGTCAGGACACGGGGGATGCAAGGCGAGTGAACCAATGCATACTTTATTCCAAGAGGGCCAGGGTTTATATAGGGTTAGAAATCAATTTTACAACTACAGGGTAAAAGATCAATACAGCATGACATTTGTCTCAAATACAAAAGTGGAGGAAGTTACTACTGTGAGGGCAGGAACTTGATACAAATGCTTTTCCTATTACAGGAGGTAGTGACTACAAAGATTGTTGATATCAAAAAAAGGAACTATATCCAATCGAGGTAGAACTATAATTATCTCCTAGCTACTATCTCCTCAAGGCTAGACAACTTTGATCTTGACTTCTCCAAAGACTTGTGAAGAGACTTGTGAGGAGACTTCCCTATCTACAGTGAGAATCTAACACTAAAGGCAGCTGGTCAAGCAAGTCTCCTCAGGGAGACTTGCTAAGCAGGGGGGAAGGGAGATTCTCACAACAAAAGGTGGCTTCCTTTGGCCTGAAAACACAAAGGATCTCCTTACTGTGAATGTGTTCCCAAGGGCTGATTAGTGTGCTAATGAGGCATCAGAGTAACCATGCTGGGCTAAGTTTTTCCACTGGTCAGAGACTTTAATTCTCCAACACTGAGCAAGCCCAAAACTACCAATGCCTTCTTGCATGGGACTTTACAGGACTCCTGCTAGTTGCCAAAATAAGGGGGTCACTCCACTTTGGAGTGAGCTGCCAAAATAGCATCAACATTATTTCAACATTAGCCTGGGTAGCAAAGAAAGAAGGCAAAAAGAAAATTATAACAATATTCAGTCTAACATTCTTTTCTTGAGGCGAAGGTGAAGCGGCTGAGTTGGGTGCTTGGAGACCTCCCATGTTCCACCACGGTAGTCATCGTCCAGAGCAAAGGGGTCAGCTGGCCTGGCGTGGGAGCAATGAACCCAAGTGGCGATGCCGTCTACCTTTAGGGCGGTGGGAGTAGTCTGTAGAACTATGTAGGGTCCCTTCCACCATGGTTCTAAGGATTTGGGGTTATGCCTCCGGACAAACACCCAGTCCCCTGGTCTGAATAAATGAGGGTTAGAGACAGAAGCAGAATCATATAATGCCTTACGTTGGGGCCACATATTCTTGTGCATGAGCTGCAAATAATCAAGTTTACACAAAAATTCAGTATCATCCAAATCAGCAAGCCATTCAGTCTGAAGGCTAGGGATAATGGGCGGGGGTACCGTACATTATTTCAAAAGGAGTAAAGCCAAGCTGATAGGGAGAATTTCTTACTCTAAGCAGAGCAAAAGGAAGGAGTGACACCCAGTCTGCGCCAGTCTCTAAGGCCAATTTAGTTAAGGTCTCTTTTAGAGTCCGAATTCTTCTACTTGTCCTGAACTCTGGGGTCTATAAGGACAATACAATTTCCAATGTGTCCCCAGTGCAGCCGCTATTCCCTGACTTACTTTTAAGACGAAGGCCGGTCCGTTGTCCAACCCAGTGGTGGATGGAAAGCCATACCTGGGGAGGATTTCTTCCAGGATCTTCTTAGCCACTACATTCGCGGTCTCATGCTTAGTTAGATAAGCTTCAACCCATCCTGAAAATGTGTCTACAAAAACTAGATCCAAATTTTTTAGGTTGAATTTCTGTGAAATCTACTTCCCAATATACGCCTGGCCTATCCCCACGGAGGCGAGCCCCTTTAGTAACTTGTTGATTGGGGGCATTGGTGAGCTGACAGGCCTTGCAATTTTTAACAATATTTTCATTAAGTTGATCTCCTTGTCTAATTTTCACTTTGGAATGTTAGAGCAAGTCTTGCATTCTTCGGGTTCCCATGTATGAGGTTCGGTGGATTCTCTTAAGGATCCCCTTACCCAGCCCTTGTGGCAAGATAAGTTTCCCTTCACAAATTTTCCACCAGTCATTGTTTTCTTCTTTCCAGGGTTTTGTGGGCCATGGGAATTTTCTTTATCCACTCCAAGTCTTCTTGGGAATACTGGGGCACAGGAGGCAAAGCTCATGGCCCTGGTTCTACTAGAGTCAATACTAATACTGGCCTAGTCGGCCAGATTATTCCCTCTAGTCACTGAATTCAACTCCCTTTTGATGACCCTGACAGTGCATAATGGCAAACTTTGCTGGTTCCCGTAGGGCCCGGAAGAGGCTTAAAATCTCCTGCTTGTTTCTAATGGCCTTTCCTTCAGCTGTCAGTAGCCCCTTTCTTGGTAATGTCAGGTAGGCCTAAGGCAGGGGCTTCCAGAAGGATTGTCTTGATTGCCTCATAGGCTTTTTTCATCTGCTCAGTCCAATGAAACTCTGGGAGGTTTTTGGTGGCTTCATATAGAAGCTTGCCAATCTCAGCAATCCCAGGTATCCACAGCCGGCAAAAGCCTGCTGTTACTGTTCCCAGGAACTCTGACTTGTCTGGCTGACTTAGGCACAGAGATTTTTATCACAGTCTCTTTATGTGCATCCGACAGCCAACGCTTGCCCTCTTTTAATATGAAGCCCAGATAGGTGACTTCAGGTTTACAAATTTGTGCCTTTTAACATTCTAGTTTGTAAAAGCTTTTTCCTGACTGGCTGGGGAACTGATCTCTGATGACCTAAAAAAATGCCTACGTTAACTTTGCAGGCCTTTACCAGATCTCAATAAGGACACAATCTCAGGTCTACAACCTTTCTTTCCTAAACAGGTGTACCAGCTTAAAATTCACTGCCAGTCAGGGCTTTGAGTAGATGCGGGGGTTGGGATTTTAAACTATCCTCTCATTTGACAAGCTTACCCTTACTACACACTATCACAGATGACTGGCAAGTTCCTGCCCAGTAGACAGACATGGGCATTAGAAAGGCATGCTTACGAACTATTCTTCTAGGATTTTCCAGCTTTGATTAACTTTTTTTTTTAATTTTTATTATCAAACTGATGTACAGAGAGGTTACAGTTTCATACGTTAGGCATTGGATACATTTCTTGTACTGTTGGTTACCTTGTCCCTCATACCCCCCTCCATCCTTCCCCTTTCCCTTCTTCCCCCCGGAGGTGTTCAGTTCACTTACACAAAACAGTTTTGCAAGTATTGCTTTTGTAGTTGTTTGTCTTTTTTTTACCCTGTGTCTCTCAAATTTAGTACTCCCTTTCAATTTCCTGCATCCAATAACAGTATACACGGTTTCCAATATACTCAGATAAGATTACAGAGATAGTGTAGGTACAACCACAGGAAGGTGATACAAGAACATCATCAATAATAGAAGCTACAGATACACATGGGACGTTGAAAGTGGTTAAAACTGAGATATAACAATTGTTCCCATAACATGGAGTTCATTTCACTTAGCATCATCTTATGTGTTCATAAGGGTATAGCTATTGGGCCTTGTGAAGCTCTGCTATGAGTTGCCTAAACCTGTACTAATTATTCCCAATAAGGGAGACCATAGAGTCCGTGTTAATTTGTGTCTGGCTCACTTCACTTAGTATAATTTTTTCCAAGTCCTTCCATTTCCTTACAAATGGGGCAATGTCATTCTTTCTGATAGAGGCATAAAATTCATTGTGTATATGTACCACATTTTCCTGATCCATTCGTCTACTGAGGGGCATCTGGGTTGGTTCCAGATTCTCACTATGGCAAATTGTGCTTCGATGAACATTGTTGTGCTGGTGGCATTACTGTGATTTTGTTTGTGGTCTTTTGGATAGATACCCAAAAGTGGGGCTGCTGGGTCATAGGGGAGTTCTATATTTAGCCTTCTGAGGAATCTCCATACTGCTTGCCAGAGTGGCTGAACCAGTTTACATTCCCACCAACAATAAAGTAGGGTTCCCTTTTGGCCACATCCCCTCCAACAATTGTTATTGTTAGTTTTCTTGATATATGACATTCTTACTGGGGTGAGATGGAATCTCAATGTTGTTTTGATTTGCATTTCTTTTATGGCCAGTGATGTAGAGCATTTTTTCATATGTCCCTTGGCCATTCTCATTTCCTCATCAGAGAAGTCTCTTTTTAAGTCTTTAGCCCACTTGATGAGGGGGCTATTTGTTCTTTGTGGTTTTGTTTTGGAAGGAGGTAATTTTTTTAGTTCTGCATATATTTTAGATATGAGGCCTTTGTCTGTTGAATGTATGGTAAAGATCTTCTCCCAGTCTGAGGACTTTCTGTTTATCTTGGGAACTATGTCCTTTGCCGTGCAGAAGCTGTATAGTTTGATGCAGTCCCATTTGTCCAACCTTTCTTTGATTTGTAGCATTTCTGGGTCTTTGTTAAGGAAGTTCCGTCCTGCGCCAAGGAGCCCAAGTGTTTCTCCTACTCCTTCCTTTAGTGTTTTCAGGGTGTCTGTTTTGATTTCGAGGTCTTTAATCCATTTGGAATTGATTTTGTTGCAGGGTGATATATAAGGATCTAGTTTTAGTTTGTTGCATGTGTTGAACCAGTTTTGCCAGCACCACTTGTTAAAGAGGCTACCTTTATTCCATACTATTGTTTTAGTTCCTTTATCAAAGATTAAGTAGGCGTAGTTCTGTGGGTTCAATTCTGGGTCTTCAATTCTGTTCCATTGGTCTTCAGGCCTGTTCCGGTGCCAATAACAAGCTGTTTTTATTACTATAGCTTTATAATACAGCTTGAAGTTGGGTATTGTGATTCCTCCAGCACTGTTCTTTCTGCTTAGGAGTGTTTTTGCTATTCTAGGTCTTTTATTCTTCCATATGAATTTCTGGATTGCTTCCTCTATTTCATTAAAAAATGGTGTTGGGATATTAACGGGTATTGCATTGAATTTGTAGATAGCCTTTGGCAATACTGACATTTTGATTATATTAATCCTCCCAATCCAGGAGCATGGGAGGTTTTTCCATTTCCTTATTTCTGACTTAATTTCGTTTTTCAAGCTTTTAAAGTTCTCATCAAACAGGTCTTTCACTACTTTTGTTAAGGTTATTCCTAGTTATTTTATGTTTTGGGGAGCTATTGCAAAAGGAGTTGCTTTCCTGATTTCAGCCTCGGTCTTTGGGTCGTTAGCATAGAGTAAGGCCATTGATTTTTGAAGGTTTAGTTTGTACCCTGCAACTTTGCCAAAGTTTTGGATCAGCTCTAGTAACTTGGGGGTAGAGTCTATGGGATTCTTTAGGTATAGGATCAAGTCTTCTGCGAAGAGAGAAAGTTTAACTTCATCTTTTCCTATTTGAATCCCCTTTATATTGTCTTCTTGCCTAATTGCTCTGGCTAGGAATTCTAGTACTATGTTGAAGAGCAGGGGAGAGAGTAGATATCCCTGCCTTGTTCCTGATTTTAAAGGGAATGGCTTTAGTTTTTCACCATTTAGAGTTATGCTTGCTGTTGGTTTGTCATAAACTGCCTTGATTATATTCAGGAATATTCCCTGGAATCCCAGTTTTTCCCGGGTTTTTAGCATAAATGGGTGCTGGAATTTATCGAACGCTTTTTCCGCACCCAGAGATAAAACCATGTGGTTCTTTACCTTGCTCTGGTTGATGTGGTGGATTACATTAATTGACTTGCGTATATTAAACCAACTTTGCATCCCTGGAATGAATCCAGTTTGATTGTGGTGTATGATTTTTTTGATGACCTGTTGAAGTCGATTGGGCAGAATTTTGTTGAGAATTTTTGCATCTATGTTCATCAGAGAGATCGGTCTGTAGTCCTCTTTCCATGATGAGTCTCTGCCTGGTTTTGGGGTGAGGGTTATACTGGCTTCATAGAATGAGTCTGGTAGTGAACATTCTCTTTCAATTTCATTGAAGAGTTTGAGAAATATTGGTGTGAGTTCTGTTTTGAAGGCCTTGTAGAAATCTGCAGTGAATCTGTCTGGACCTGGGCTTTTCTTGGATGGGAGACCATTTATTGCCATTTCTACTTCAATACTGGATATGTGTCTGTTTAGAAGTTTTAAATCTTCATGGTTGAGTTTGGGGATGTGATTTTTTTCTAGGAAATCATCCATTTCTTCCAAGTTCTTGAATTTGTTGGCATAAAGGTTTGCAAAATAGTCCCTTATTATTTTCTGAATTTCAGTTATTTCTGTGGTGATGTTACCTGTTTCATCTCTTATCTTGTTTATTTGAGTGTGCTGCCTTCGTTTTTTGGTCAGGTGTGCCACGGGTCTGTCTATCTTGTTGATTTTTTCAAAGAACCAACTCTGTTTTGTTGATTCTTTCGATGGTTTTTTTTCGGTCTCTAATTGATTTAATTCTGATGTGATTTTAATTATTTGTTTCCGTCTGTTGACTTGGGGTTTGGCTTGTTGTTCTCTCTCAAAGAAATTAAGGTGCTTCCTTAAATTATTGAATTGTTGTTTCTCCAGTTTGTTGGTGTATGCACTCAGAATACAAATTTTCCTCTGAGTACTGTCTTTGCTGTGTCCCAAAGGAGCTGGTACTTTGTGTCCTCATCTTGGTTGAATTCCATAAACATTTGAATTTCCGTTTTAATTTCTTCAATTACCCACTGATGGTTCAGCAGTGTGTTGTTTAGTCTCCATGAATTGTAGCAATTTCTGTGGTGGCTGTTTGAGTTGAGCTCTAATTTTATTCCATTGTGGTCTGAGAGAATGCAGGGAATGGTTTTGATACTTCTGAATTTGTACAGATTTTCTTTGTGTCCTAAGATGTGATCTATTTTGGAGAATGTTCCATGTGCTGCGGAGAAGAATGTGTATTCTATTGTTGCTGGGTGGAATATTCTGTAGATGTCAGTTAAGTCTAGTAGGTGTGTGCAATTATTTAGTTCTGTGGTTTCTTTGTTCAGTTTTTGGCGTGTTGATCTGTCCAGAGGTGATAGTGGAGTGTTAAAGTCCCCAACTATCAATGTGTTTGGGTCTATGAGTGTTTTTAGAGTCAGTAGTGTTTGTTTGATGAAGTTGGGTGCTCCTGCATTTGTTGTGTAGATATTTAGAATGGTTATATATTCCTGTAGGAGAGATCCCTTTACTAGTATGTAGTAGCCTTCTTTGTCTCTTCTTACCTTTTGTAATTTGAAGTCAATTTTGTCTGATACTAGGATTGCAACTCCAGCCTGCTTATGGGGTCCATTTTATTCCAGCCTTTCACTTTTAGAAGATGTTTACTTTTGCTGGATAGATGTGTCTCTTGGAGGCAGCAGAAAGATGGATCTTGATTTTTGATCCAACTTATGAGCCTATATCATTTGATTTGAGAATTAAGTCCATTAATGTTGAGAGGATTGAGAGATGATTGTTTGTTCCTTTCATTATATCTATCTTGTTAAAAGCTGTGTCTTCCCGTTTCTTGATCTGATGTTAACTATTTAGGGTTCATTTCTCTGTCTATATTGGATCTTGATTATTTTCCCTGTATAGTACATCTTTAAGGATTTTCTGTAACGCTGGGTTGGTGGAGATATATTGTTTTGGTTTTTCCTTACTGTGGAAGATTTTTATTTGACCTTCAGCTATGAATGAGAGTTTGGCTGGGTACAGAATTCTTGGTTGGTAGTTATTTTTATTTAGTGTTTGGTATACTTCATTCCAGGCTCTCCTTGCTTTCATGGTCTCTGCTGAGAAGTCTGGGGTAATTCTGATTGCTTTTCCTTTATATGTGATTGTTTTCTTCTCCCTAATAGCTTTAAGGATTCTTTCCTTGTACTCTACTGATCCTGTTTTGATCACAATGTGTCAGTGGGATGTCCTATTCTGGTCTGGTCGGTTTGGGGTTCTAAACGCTTCTTGTATCTATGAAGGCCTTTCCTTCTGGATATTTTGGAAGTTCTCAGCTAATATTCTGTTAAATAGGTTGCCTATCCCCTTAACTCTTTCTCCATGTTTTTCTCAATACCTATTATCCTTAAATTGGGCTTCCTGATTGTGTCTTGAATCTCCTGTAGCGCTCTGTTTTGTTGATTAGACTGGATTTGTATTGATTTTTGATCTTTCTCCATAGAATCTAGGGAATCTTCAGCTCCTGAGATTCGATCCTCTGCTTCAGTTAGTCGGGACTATAGGCTAGCTACTTGATTTCAAATCTCTTTTCCTTCTGACTGTTCTTTCCTGATGATTTCCATATCATCTCTTAGGTCTTGCATGGACTTCTTTACTTCATTAATTTGGTTTTGTGTGCTGTTTCTCAAATCTTTTACCTGTGTAGCTATCTTTTCATTTTACTCTTGAAGTTCATTTATCTTTCTATTTGTTGAGGCCATGAAATTCTCCATTAATTTTTGCTTTGCCTCCTCACGCTCTAGAATAATTGACTGAAGCAATTCAAACTTTTCATTTATCAGGTTTATCAGTAGACTTTGTAGAGCATCTGGGGGGTTCTCTTCTATGTCTTTGAGTGACTCCTCTGTTTCCCTCTTGTTTTGAGTGGGAGAAAAGATTCCATTGTTTGCCATCTTTCTTGTGTTTCTTCTGCCCATTTGGATTGGGAATGCCAATCTACAAGCACCTGTGAGCACCATTTAAGACCCAAAGCAGCCCTTACCAAGCACTGTTGTGTAAATCTTATAAGTTCACAATATATATACAAATACCTTGTATACCTGTCTGTAAAATTAGATTTGGTGTTCCTAAAGAAAACAATTTCAATATAACAACCGATCCTGCGCCCTGTATTCAGTAGTTACTTATTTACTGTTACAACCCTATAAGCAATTCTTGTTCTTATATTAAGTTCTTTTAGGACTGGCTTTCTCTATGAACCCCTCTGATACACTTGGATTAAGCTGGGATACCCTCTATCCAATAACCAGGAGTCAATGGAAACTGGAGGTCCAGGCAGTAAGTCAGGAGGGTAAATTAGAGGTAGTAAAGAGAACAGAGTTAAATGTATGGGGGGGGGTGATTTTGGTTTAGTTTCAGTGACGCAGAAATGTGGAGGAGTAGAATCAGTAGATAGAACCAGGTTAAAATGACAGACAATGGAGAGTTAGCAGAAAAGAGTGGAGGTGTTATTCATAGGAAAGTAATTTTAAAGAAAGATTACACAAAGAGAGAAATAAAGTAAAAATACTGGAAGACAGATGCACAAAACAGAGAAAAATTATTTAAAAAAGAAAAAAAAAAGGAAAAAAAAAGAAAAACAAACAGCCAAAACAAAGAAACAAAAAAAAAGACTTGATAAAACAAATAGGTAAAAATGGAAAGCAAAAAACCAACGACGTTTCAGAAGTGAAAAAATTTAAAAAGAAAAAAATTTTTTAAAGTTTAAAAAATGTTTGAAAATAAAAAAAATGGAGTCCTCCTTGTTTGGGTGGTCTTTCCCCAGTCTCTGGTTTCCTTGTTATGGTCTGCAGTCTATTTTCCTGATTGGCTGGTTTGAGTTGATTTCAGTTTGCAGGGGGTGGATCTGTTCTGACTCTTCTCCCTTGTTGGTGCAATCCTGGGTCTCTGTGGTTCGCACAGCTTGCAGGTAGGCCTTGGGCATCCTCTGTAGATGGGGACGTGAGCGGTCTCGGGAACCATGGCTCCTCTGTCTGCTGTGGGACCGTGGCCTTTATTGTCTGGCTTTGAATAGGCTGTGGACTCAGCAGGGCCGGGCGCCTCTGGCCTGGTTTACCTGGCTGAGAGTTGGTTGCCTTGGGGATCTTCCTCCCTCCTGGGTGGGCCGGCCTCCTTGGCGGAGTTGGCTATGGAATGCAGCTCTGTTTCGGGCTGGGAAATGAGCTTCCTCTGTAACGGGACCATTTAACTGTCTCAGGAACTGTTTGTTCCCCGTCTGGTGTTTCCGTGCCACCAGTAGTTGCTTGCCACTTTCGCTTTAAATTTAGAAATTCCGGCAGGCAGGCCAGGGCACCTCTGGCTAAGCTGCAGCCCAGGACGTGCCTCCCGCCTGGGCAGGGGCGTTCTCCCAGGTGGAGCTGGCTCTCACTGGTCGGGCCCTCTTGCCCTTTTCAAAGATGGCTCCTTTGTCCTCGATTTCCTCAGGCCTGCTTTAGTTCCAATCTGGTCTGACCCTATGCCAGTGGCAAAGACGGTGCTTTGCTATGTCGGTGGGAGAAGGGCTACCTTCCAGAAGCTGCTCTGTGGGTGCGAGTGAGAATATCTTTCATGGGGTACTCACACTTTTTCTGTGATTTCAGGCCGTCTGTGCTCAACTGCCATAAGGAGGATTTCTCCCTGGTCTATTGGTCTATGCTGTGTGTTTTAGCCCGGTGCAGTGTGGATTGCTGTGCTGGGCGCACAGTGGTGGGACGCCGCCTGGAGCTCAAATCTGTGTTTTCAGATGAGCAAAGTTGATTTTTCCTTCCTGGCCAGAATGCCTGTACTGTTAGAACTTACTCTGGATGTCTTTCTAGGAGTAAAACTTTCTATGGGGTGAGAAAACTGCAATGTCAGAGGGAGCTCAGCTAGGGCTCTGCTATTCCTCCGCCGTCTTCCCAGAAGTCCTGAAATACATTTTTAATACACCAAGAAAAGTGACTGAAACAAACCCAAGTTTTAGAGACAACTTTTTCCCTGCACCTGCTGACATTGGTGGTTACTTTATTCCTGCCACTAATAACGACCCTGGCAGATTCTCCATTCAGGGTGCTTCCAAAACCACAGCAAAAGTCATGATGGAAACTCATTCATGATATTTCTCTTGTGTATTGTTGAGGCTTTTCAGCTTCCTCTGCAGACAAACCACAGACATGGGCTCATCCACGTCAACCACCTTATCACAGCAGATTTCCTGTTCACGAAAGGTGGGTGGTCATTAGCCATGGAATACCATGACTATGAAAACCACAGTAAGTTCATAAATGATGATGTTGGAACCCAAGACTGCAATTTATGAATGGGATGGCTCATTCAATTCAGGGGGGAATAATCTGAGACCAATTCCACACTCCACATGTTTCTGCCCTAGTAAACACCATTCTGGAACCTCAGACACAGCAGGCATAACTCAGATGACTCAGAAGAGAGCCGAAGGTCAGAAACTCCTAATAGAATACTACTACTACTCTCTTTAGCACTTAGCATGATTACCTTTGGAACCATTATTTGGCTCAGTGCAAAAGAATCAGAAGCCAGGTCACTCTCCATTTATTTATTGAACATTCCCATCGAGGCAGATATATTTGCAGATTTCTAGTCATAGACAATAAAAATAAACACAAAACAATTCATTCCTTGGACAAATGTATATTCTGGAAAAGCAAGAATTGAAGCCACAGGCAGAAAGCAAAGTAAAATAAAAACATAAAGTGATGCACAAATGGAGAAGTCAGATATGGCAGTGGTTTGAGTAAGCCAATCAGGCTCTCTGGGGACAATCCCATATTAATTAGAACATCAAAGTACATATATATATATATATATATATATATATATATATATATATACATATATGTATAGTTTATATATATATATTTAGTTATATATAACTATATAAATACATAGAAATTAGAAGATATGTGGGTGCCAAGATGTGAAGATGGTAAAGGCCATGGGTCATACTTTCAAATCAAAAGCCAGCCATTAGCTGGGTGTGGTGGGGTATTCCAGTAATCCCAGCACTTGGGAGGCTGAAGCAGAAGTGTTTGGGGTTCATCTCCCATCTGGGTTACAGGCAAACCCCTATCTCAAATGAAAGAAAATGAAGATTGAAGCAAAGAAATAAAGAAGAGAGATGAAGAAAGAGAAGGACAGAGGGAGGAAGGAGGGAGGGAGAGAGGGAGGGGGAGGGAAGGAGGAAGAAAAAAAAGAAAGAAATGAACAACTAGCCCAGTTTAAATACAGCACAGACTACTTGTGATTATTTCATAGAAGCTAAGTCTGGAGGTCAATTTTACTCATATTTCATGTGTAAAGGACATTATATAAGTAATGAGGGACAGCCCATCAAAGTCATAGGTTTGAAGCCAGTAGCTGACACTTCCCTTTGTTCCAAGACAGATGACCACATTTCTTTTTTTCTTTTTTTTCAGGCAGGAGAGAAAGTTTATTACCGAGCTGCTGGCCTGTGGCCAAGTTGACCCATGGCCGGAGAGAAGGGAGAGAGAGAGAGAGCGACCCCCACCCAGCCCTGCTTTATTTAGGGCAGGGGCAAGGGGTGTGGCCAGGTGGATTAGGAGGTGACCTCAGGGAAAGGGGAGGTAACTGCCTCCAGGTCTGCAGGTTACCTAGGTAACTGGGTGGAGACTTAATGAGGTGGGGGCATCTGCATGTAGCCCTCAGGGAGAGGACCTAGCATTCCAGCCTTTTAATAGTAATGAAAAAGGACGAAGACTCTCTCTGGCTGCTTCCTGCTGGCAAGGGGCGTCGGCATTAGGGGTAAAAGGCAGAAATGTGGTCCCTCCTGGAGAAGACGAGCAGCAGGGTCCCTTGGTGGTAGATGCCAGTCCTTGAATGAAGCCTGGAAGAAGTCTCATGAGGCAGGGACTGGACGAAAAAAATATTAAGGCAAAAGGAAGAGTTTAGGGCACAAAATTAAAAATTGGATTACTTGGACAGTTCTTATACTCAGGCATGGACATTAGATGGACAAGCTACTATCTCTTGATCCCCTGGCTCTGATTAATTTTGAAAGGGCGAGACAAAGTGACTCCATTTAGGATCTGACATAATTCTCCTCTTACTCCTCTCCATGATCCTTGTTCCTGAACTGGCTGAGTCCCAGGGATCTAGGTGCTTGTTGCTGGGATGGCTTGTCCCCGATGGCATTCACAGAATTTGAACTCAGAGCATGGGCACTGTCCCTGAGCACTTCTGCCTGAGGCTAGTACTCTACCACTTGAGCTCCACTTCCAGCATTTGGCTGGTAAGAGAAGTCTCTTCAGCCATGCTTCCAGCCTGGCTCTTCGCTGGTTAGTTGGGAGATGGAGTTTAAGAGATTTTCTGCCCTGGCTGGCTCCGAACTGCAATCCAAGGAGTCTTTGCCACAAAAGCCCTTTTTGATTTCCAATTAAAACAACAAGGAGACCAAGGGGACTAGAGCTTCCCTGTACCTTGTCAAGAACTGACCAAATACTTGCCAGAATTCTGCAATGACAAAACTCAGTAGATGTGATGAGTTTTAGCACAGATATATAGCTAAATGGACATACTAACAAATGCAGCAGTAAACTCTTTTGGAATTCCAATAGTAAATGACTTTTTTTTTCTTTGCCCAATATTTTAAAACCATGTGGTCAATGCTAGAGAAAAGAACTTTTAGATATCTTTGATGACAAAGCACATTGGTGGTCAAGCCTCAGTTGCAGAGGTCTGTGAAAAGAAGCAGCTTTGTGAGCAAGGCACACAACGATGGTATGACTTGGGAATTTTATAAAGTAAGCAAGTAAGCAGGAAGATGAGAGAGAGAGGGAGAAAAAGGAAGAGAAAGAGAGGAAAAGAGAGAGAGAGGCTGAATATAAATGACTTCTAACCATTTACCATTGCAGTGGCAAAAACTGTATCTGAGCGAGTATTTCAAGCAGGCCTCATTGCACTGTCAAGAGGCGTGCTAGCAGTGTCCCGGCTTGGGTGTGACTGTGATGCAAAGCCCAAAAAGCACGGGAGGGAGGCGCCTAGTGAGTGAATGAGCTTACCAGGCAGAAGCGGCAGAAGCGGCGGACGGAGCGGCAGAGAACTCAAGCAGCAGCAGTTTCACTCACCAGGGTAGACAAGTGGTGTGGAGGTGGAGGTGGATGTGGAGGCCAGCAATGGTATTAGTGAAAAGTGCCACGTGGCAACTCACAGCAGTTCGGTTCGCGGAAAAAGGGCCGTCAGGACTGGGGATACTCCCAGAAAAAGGAGAAAAATAGATGGGAATTCCACCTGTCCTGACTCTTAAGCCCTTCCCGAGTCACGGCACCATATATGTTAGGTTTTTAAAGTAGGTAGCCGGTAAAGGAGAATGCCACGTGGTATTCAGGCAGGAGAGAAAGTTTATTACCAAACTGCTGGCCTGTGGCCAAGATGATCCATGGCCAGAGAGAAGGCAGAGAGAGAGCAGATGACCACATTTCTGTCCCTCTGTATGAGAGATGCCATTTAGAAATTCAAGTTGGAATGCAATTCAGGAAGTACCCACTGTGTGTGTGTGTGTGTGTGTGTGTGTGTGTGTGTGTGTGTGTGTGTGTGTGTGTGCGTGCACGCACGTATATGGTCTTGACCCAGATCCTGTCCCTGGTGAGAAATGACTGACTTAATTGGAGGTTGGAGAATAAATAATTCAGAGCACTAAGATGAATTTCCAATTTAGCCATGTTAGTGCAATAAGCATCCTGGTTCTAAGAAACATCATCACCACCATTCCTGGGCCTTGATGGGTGACAGGAGCTTTTCATTGAGCTCTGAAAAGCCAAGAAGTGAGATTGCCCATTTGTTAAAATGAGGATGGATCATGCTGTTTAGCCCCAGGAAAGTTTTGCTACAGAGAATACTCCCTGCTAATAATTCTGTATGGTTGGCTTTGCTCACCCCTGATTGTTCCCCTAGAGGGATGGCTTTTGTTGGGCTTGGGCCCTCACCCCAAACACGTGGTGTTTGCCTTTGAAAGCTCTGTGCAAACAACTTCCTGGGGTGCAGGGCTTTTGGGACAGGAGTCTCCTAGCTTTCTAATAAAGAATTGCAATTGGACCTCTCAGAATGTGGCTTCTCTGCATCTCATGAATGAATTCCCTCATAACATTAGAATAGCAGTTGATAGAAGAGATAGGAGATATGGATTGGGGCATTTTAAAATTGTAAGGCCTAGAGAAGCCCCCCAGCCCCTTCCTCCTGTGGCTCGCTGTGGTTTCTGCTTGTAACAGCCCCAAGGTTTGGACACCTCAACACAATCCATTCCTAAGAGTGGAAATTGCTCCATCTTCAAGTATACTGCTTTGCTCGCCAGTGAGGTGGCCTTTGCAAACTTGTGATGGAGCCTAAAGTGTTAGACTAGTGGAAACATAGCTTAACGGAAACTCAAGAAGTTCTGCATTTTAGACCCAGATCTGAATTTGACTCTCCATATTTTTTTTAAAATAAAATCAACAACAACTAGCTGGGCATTGGTGGCTCACACCTGTAATCCTAGCTACTCAGGAGCCTGAGTTCTGAGGATTGTCGTTCCAAACCAGCCAAAGCAGAAAAGCCCGTGATGTACTTTATCTCCAATGAAACAACAAAATGCTAGAAGTAGAGCTATGGCTCAAGTCTATAGCACTAGCCTTGACCAAAAAAGCTAAGGGATGGCCTCTAGGCCCTGAGTTCAAAGTCCTAGGACAAGCACCAAAATAATAATGAAAATCATAATGATAATCGTAACAATAATAGTAATTAGAAATACACACATGAGTTCTAAGAACATTGCATCTCCCCAACATCGCACAAGGAGGTAAAGATTCTAGGCTGACCCTTTCTCTAGTGTTGAGCCCTGGAGGTGTTTTTCACCTCCATGAATAAATTAGGCCTGTTCAAGGTGGTATCAGCATCAGTACTGAGGGCTCTGGGGGTTGGTGAGTGGCAGATTGACAGGGGAACCGGTACACTGCCTTTTTGGTCAGCTCCACAAGGTGGCACTCTGTCAGGATGACGTCCCTGTGGGCAGGTGGCACTGGGGGACAATGCCAGATGCACCCCATTTTGCAGGAGATGGCATTCCAAAATGTTGCTAGGAAGCTATGAGACAGGAGGTTATATATGATGGGGTTGACAGCTGAGCTGAGGTAGACGAACAACCCTGACACACAAAGAATTAATTAGACCCGCTGTGGAGAAATGGGGCAGCAGACATAGTATAGAGGCCTGTGTGTAGCATACAGGACTGGACTACCTGCCATGGTGGCTTTTCAGAAAGAGCTGTGTCTCCAAGACTCTAAATGGACGCTACAAAATGCTCTGCACAGATCTAACACCTGTGCACTCCGGGATCAAACACAGGAAGATTAAAAAGTCTTGGGAAAAAAATAAAATAAAATAAAAGTAGGCTGGCCTGGGATTTGAGATGAGAGGTTCTGTAACTTCCTTTGATCTTTGCTTGTTTAAATAAAAAAAAAAAAACATGTTCCTGTGGCTTGAACAAGAGATGTTTAATTATCAGAGTAAAGAAGTGTTATTTTTTAAAATTCTCCTTATGATTGCAATTTTACTTGAATGCTTACTTATGTTTACTTAAATACATTTATAATCCCTTCTCTGTGGAGTACATATTTCACCCCCAAAAAGATTCCCCAAACTTTTTTCCTTGTTTAACTTTTCCTCCTTGATGATGCTTCCACTTTATTTCACTAATTGCATTTTATTATTTACTTTACCCATCAGATGTGTGGCATCCTGTCAAAGCCCCATTTGTTACACACTCTCCTGGTATCACCATACCTTATTCCTTCCTCCCTCCTTCCCTCCCGCCCTCCTCTCTTCCTTCCTTCCTTCATTCCTTCCTTCCTCCCTCCCTGCCTCCCTCCCACCCTTCCCACCCTCCTTCCCTCCTGTCCTTCCCTCCCTCCCTCCCTTCTTTCTTTCCTTCCTTCCTACTTTTTCTTTCTTTCTTTCCTTTCTTTTTGCCAAGCCTGGGCCTGAACTCAGAGCTTGGCACTGCCCCTGAGCCTCTTTGGGCTTAGGCTAGTGCTCTACCATTTGAGCCACAGCACCACTCCCGGATTTTTCTGAGTAGTTTTTTGGAGATGGATGTTCCTGTCCAGGCTGGGCTTTGAACTATCATCCTCAGATCTCAGCCTCCTGAGTACCTGGGATTACAGGCGTGAGCCACCAGTGGCCAGCTAGGAATTGAATTTTGACTGTGGTTCAGAATCATCAAGCCATTTATCTAGGGCTAAAATCAATAATGAACACTATAATAATATAAGAAAGTTTCAGTTAAAAGCAAAACAGGGGGCTGGGGATATGGCCTAGTGGCAAGAGTGCTTGCCTCGTATACATGAGGCCCTGGGTTCAATTCCCCAGCACCACATGTACAGAAAATGGCCAGAAGTGGTGCTGTGGCTCAAGTGGCAGAGTGCTAGCCTTGAGCAAAAAGAAGCCAGGGACAGTGCTCAGGCCCTGAGTCCAAGTCCCAGGACTGGCCAAAAAAAAAAAAAAAAAAAAAGCAAAACAGGTCTCACTAAGAGACACTCCATCGCAGTTCCCATGATGACTGTGTCCTTGTGTTTACAAGGATTGTGAGGTCACAAAGAACTTTGTGGGTGGGCATGACATTTGGCTACATATATTAATGGGCTGGATATCATTGAGGAAGGTAGTGGAGAGTACTGCAGGTGTGATGCACAGAGGCCATAGGTACAAGAAAAGTATACAGTACCCTCTATTGATAACATGGCCAGGTGAAGAGCCTGCTAATGAAAATGCTAATTTGTTTTTCTTTGGTCTTTTGGTGCCAGTCCTGGGTCTTGAACTCAGGGCCTGGGCACTGTCCCTTAGCTTTTTCTTTTCCACTCAAAGCTAGCACTCTACCACTTGAGCCC
>NW_025959374.1:0-26954 GCF_023159225.1 Perognathus longimembris pacificus | reverse complement strand
GTTGCCTGCCCTTCCTCCCATTATCCGTCACCGAGACAAAATGAACAAAGTTCTGAGGTCGACCTTGTAAAGATAAGGATTTGGTCTGTCTGCTGTTTACCTTTGCTCCTGCACGCACTGCCCTTCTCTCCACATTCATGTGTTTGTTGTTTGTCTATCTAATCTTTTGGGTTTTTATTTCTAATGAGGTCGACCAGTTGTCTATTTATTATTTTTTTTACTACGCATCAAGCTGCGCTGCTTGTCTTTGCTCCTGTGTGCTCGCGCACTCTCGCCTTTTCCACTTATTTTTATTTTTAATTTATTTTTGATTTATTTTGTCAATTTAAAAAAAATACGCATCGTGCTGTGCTGTTTGTGTTTGCTTGAGTGCATTCGCGCGCTCTCGCTTTCTCCACTTTACAATATTTTTGTTTGTATTTATCTATTCCTGAGAGTTTATCTTATTTTTTATTTGTTTATTTAAATGAAGTCGACCAGTTGCCTGCCCTTCCTTCCATTATCCCTCACCGAGACAAACTGAACAAAGTTCTGAGGTCGACCTTGTAAAGATAAGGATTCAGGTCTGTCTGCTGTTTACCTTTGCTCCTGCGCGAAATGCCATTCTCTCCACATTTATGTGTTTGTTTGTTTGTCTATCTAATCTTTTGGGTTTTTATTTCTAATGAGGTCGACCAGTTGTCTATTTATTATTTTTTTACTACGCATCAAGCTGCGCTGCTTGTCTTTGCTCCTGTGTGCTCGCGCACTCTCGCCTTTTCCACTTATTTTTATTTTTGATTTATTTTTGATTTATTTTGTCAATTTTAAAAAAAAATACGCATCGTGCTGTGCTGTTTGTGTTTGCTTGAGTGCATTCGCGCGCTCTCGCTTTCTCCACTTTACAATTATTTTGTTATTATTTATCTATTCCTGAGAGTTTATCTTATTTTTTATTTGTTTATTTAAATGAAGTCGACCAGTTGCCTGCCCTTCCTTCCATTATCCGTCACCGAGACAAAATGAACAAACTTCTGAGGTCGACCTTGTAAAGATAAGGATTTGGTCTGTCTGCTGTTTACCTTTGCTCCTGCACGCACTGCCCTTCTCTCCACATTCATGTGTTTGTTTGTTTGTCTATCTAATCTTTTGGGTTTTTATTTCTAATGAGGTCGACCAGTTGTCTATTTATTATTTTTTTTACTACGCATCAAGCTGCGCTGCTTGTCTTTGCTCCTGTGTGCTCGCGCACTCTCGACTTTTCCACTTATTTTCATTTTTGATTTATTTTTGATTTATTTTGTCAATTTAAAAAAAAATACGCATCGTGCTGTGCTGTTTGTGTTTGCTTGAGTGCATTCGCGCGCTCTCGCTTTGTCCACTTTACAATTTTTTTGTTATTATTTATCTATTCCTGAGAGTTTATCTCTTTTTTTATTTGTTTATTTAAATGAAGTCGACCAGTTGCCTGCCCTTCCTTCCATTATCCGTCACCGAGACAAACTGAACAAAGTTCTGAGGTCGACCTTGTAAAGATAAGGATTCAGGTCTGTCTGCTTTTTACCTTTGCTCCTGCGCGCACTGCCCTTCTCTCCACATTTATGTGTTTGTTTGTTTGTCTATCAAATCTATTGGGTTTTTATTTCTAATGAGGTCCACCAGTTGTCTATTTATTATTTTTTTACTACGCATCAAGCTGCGCTGCTTGTCTTTGCTCCTGTGTGCTCGCGCACTCTCGCCTTTTCCACTTATTTTTATTTTTGATTTATTTTTTATTTATTTTATCAATTTTTAAAAAAATACGCATCGTGCTGTGCTGTTTGTGTTTGCTTGAGTGCATTCGCGCGCTCTCGCTTTCTCCACTTTACAATTTTTTTGTTATTATTTATCTATTCCTGAGAGTTTATCTTAGTTTTTATTTGTTTATTTAAATGAAGTCGACCAGTTGCCTGCCCTTCCTTCCATTATCCGTCACCGAGACAAACTGAACAAAGTTCTGAGGTCGACCTTGTAAAGATAAGGATTCAGGTCTGTCTGCTGTTTACCTTTGCTCCTGCGCGCACTGCCCTTCTCTCCACATTTATGTGTTTGTTTGTCTATCTAATCTTTTGGGTTTTTATTTCTAATGAGGTCGACCAGTTGTCTATTTATTATTTTTTTACTACGCATCAAGCTGCGCTGCTTGTCTTTGCTCCTGTGTGCTCGCGCACTCTCGCCTTTTCCACTTATTTTTATTTTTGATTTATTTTTTGATTTATTTTGTCAATTTTAAAAGAAAATACGCATCGTGCTGTGCTGTTTGTGTTTGCTTGAGTGCATTCGCGCGCTCTCGCTTTCTCCACTTTACAATTATTTTGTTATTATTTATCTATTCCTGAGAGTTTATCTTATTTTTTATTTGTTTATTTAAATGAAGTCGACCAGTTGCCTGCCCTTCCTTCCATTATCCGTCACCGAGACAAACTGAACAAAGTTCTGAGGTCGACCTTGTAAAGATAAGGATTCAGGTCTGTCTGCTGTTTACCTTTGCTCCTGCGCGCACTGCCCTTCTCTCCACATTTATGTGTTTATTTGTTTGTCTATCTAATCTTTTGGGTTTTTATTTCTAATGAGGTCGACCAGTTGTCTATTTATTATTTTTTTTACTACGCATCAACTGCGCTGCTTGTCTTTGCTCCTGTGTGCTCGCGCACTCTCGCCTTTTCCACTTATTTTTATTTTTGATTTATTTTTGATTTATTTTTGTCAATTTAAAAAAAAATACGCATCGTGCTGTGCTGTTTGTGTTTGCTTGAGTGCATTCGCGCGCTCTCGCTTTCTCCACTTTACAATTTTTTTGTTATTATTTATCTATTCCTGAGAGTTTATCTTATTTTTTATTTGTTTATTTAAATGAAGTCGACCAGTTGCCTGCCCTTCCTCCATTATCCGTCACCGAGACAAAATGAACAAAGTTCTGAGGTCGACCTTGTAAAGATAAGGATTTGGTCTGTCTGCTGTTTACCTTTGCTCCTGCACGCACTGCCCTTCTCTCCACATTCATGTGTTTGTTTGTTTGTCTATCTAATCTTTTGGGTTTTTATTTCTAATGAGGTCGACCAGTTGTCTATTTATTATTTTTTTACTACGCATCAAGCTGCGCTGCTTGTCTTTGCTCCTGTGTGCTCGCGCACTCTCGCCTTTTCCACTTATTTTTATTTTTAATTTATTTTTGATTTATTTTGTCAATTTAAAAAAAATACGCATCGTGCTGTGCTGTTTGTGTTTGCTTGAGTGCATTCGCGCGCTCTCGCTTTCTCCACTTTACAATTATTTTGTTATTATTTATCTATTCCTGAGAGTTTATCTTATTTTTTATTTGTTTATTTAAATGAAGTCGACCAGTTGCCTGCCCTTCCTTCCATTATCCGTCACCGAGACAAACTGAACAAAGTTCTGAGGTCGACCTTGTAAAGATAAGGATTCAGGTCTGTCTGCTGTTTACCTTTGCTCCTGCGCGCACTGCCCTTCTCTCCACATTTATGTGTTTGTTTGTTTGTCTATCTAATCTTTTGGGTTTTTATTTCTAATGAGGTCGACCAGTTGTCTATTTATTATTTTTTTTACTACGCATCAAGCTGCGCTGCTTGTCTTTGCTCCTGTGGGCTCGTGCACTCTCGCCTTTTCCACTTATTTTTATTTTTGATTTATTTTTGATTTATTTTTGTCAATTTAAAAAAAAATACGCATCGTGCTGTGCTGTTTGTGTTTGCTGGAGTGCATTCGCGCGCTCTCGCTTTCTCCACTTTACAATTTTTTTGTTAGTATTTATCTATTCCTGAGAGTTTATCTTATTTTTTATTTGTTTATTTAAATGAAGTCGACCAGTTGCCTGCCCTTCCTTCCATTATCCGTCACCGAGACAAACTGAACAAAGTTCTGAGGTCGACCTTGTAAAGATAAGGATTCAGGTCTGTCTGCTGTTTACCTTTGCTCCTGCGCGCACTGCCCTTCTCTCCACATTTATGTGTTTGTTTGTTTGTCTATCTAATCTTTTGGGTTTTTATTTCTAATGAGGTCGACCAGTTGTCTATTTATTATTTTTTTACTACGCATCAAGCTGCGCTGCTTGTCTTTGCTCCTGTGTGCTCGCGCACTCTCGCCTTTTCCACTTATTTTTATTTTTGATTTATTTTTGATTTATTTTGTCAATTTTTAAAAAAAATACGCATCGTGCTGTGCTGTTTGTGTTTGCTTGAGTGCATTCGCGCGCTCTCGCTTTCTCCACTTTACAATTTTTTTTGTTATTATTTATCTATTCCTGAGAGTTTATCTTATTTTTTGTTTATTTAAATGAAGTCGACCAGTTGCCTGCCCTTCCTCCCATTATCCGTCACCGAGACAAACTGAACAAAGTTCTGAGGTCGACCTTGTAAAGATAAGGATTCAGGTCTGTCTGCTGTTTACCTTTGCTCCTGCACGCACTGCCCTTCTCTCCACATTTATGTGTTTGTTTGTTTGTCTATCTAATCTTTTGGGTTTTTATTTCTAATGAGGTCGACCAGTTGTCTATTTATTATTTTTTTTACTACGCATCAAGCTGCGCTGCTTGACTTTGCTCCTGTGTGCTCGCGCACTCTCGCCTTTTCCACATATTTTTATTTTTGATTTATTTTTGATTTATTTTGTCAATTTAAAAAAAATACGCATCGTGCTGTGCTGTTTGTGTTTGCTTGAGTGTATTCGCGCGCTCTCGCTTTCTCCACTTTACAATATTTTTGTTTGTATTTATCTATTCCTGAGAGTTTATCTTATTTTTTATTTGTTTATTTAAATGAAGTCGACCAGTTGCCTGCCCTTCCTTCCATTATCCCTCACCGAGACAAACTGAACAAAGTTCTGAGGTCGACCTTGTAAAGATAAGGATTCAGGTCTGTCTGCTGTTTACCTTTGCTCCTGCGCGAAATGCCATTCTCTCCACATTTATGTGTTTGTTTGTTTGTCTATCTAATCTTTTGGGTTTTTATTTCTAATGAGGTCGACCAGTTGTCTATTTATTATTTTTTTACTACGCATCAAGCTGCGCTGCTTGTCTTTGCTCCTGTGTGCTCGCGCACTCTCGCCTTTTCCACTTATTTTTATTTTTGATTTATTTTTGATTTATTTTGTCAATTTTAAAAAAAAATACGCATCGTGCTGTGCTGTTTGTGTTGGCTTGAGTGCATTCGCGCGCTCTCGCTTTCTCCACTTTACAATTATTTTGTTATTATTTATCTATTCCTGAGAGTTTATCTTATTTTTTATTTGTTTATTTAAATGAAGTCGACCAGTTGCCTGCCCTTCCTTCCATTATCCGTCACCGAGACAAAATGAACAAACTTCTGAGGTCGACCTTGTAAAGATAAGGATTTGGTCTGTCTGCTGTTTACCTTTGCTCCTGCACTCACTGCCCTTCTCTCCACATTCATGTGTTTGTTTGTTTGTCTATCTAATCTTTTGGGTTTTTATTTCTAATGAGGTCGACCAGTTGTCTATTTATTATTTTTTTTACTACGCATCAAGCTGAGCTGCTTGTCTTTGCTCCTGTGTGCTCGCGCACTCTCGACTTTTCCACTTATTTTCATTTTTGATTTATTTTTGATTTATTTTGTCAATTTAAAAAAAAATACGCATCGTGCTGTGCTGTTTGTGTTTCCTTGAGTGCATTCGCGCGCTCTCGCTTTGTCCACTTTACAATTTTTTTTGTTATTATTTATCTATTCCTGAGAGTTTATCTCTTTTTTTATTTGTTTATTTAAATGAAGTCGACCAGTTGCCTGCCCTTCCTTCCATTATCCGTCACCGAGACAAACTGAACAAAGTTCTGAGGTCGACCTTGTAAAGATAAGGATTCAGGTCTGTCTGCTTTTTACCTTTGCTCCTGCGCGCACTGCCCTTCTCTCCACATTTATGTGTTTGTTTGTTTGTCTATCAAATCTATTGGGTTTTTATTTCTAATGAGGTCCACCAGTTGTCTATTTATTATTTTTTTACTACGCATCAAGCTGCGCTGCTTGTCTTTGCTCCTGTGTGCTCGCGCACTCTCGCCTTTTCCACTTATTTTTATTTTTGATTTATTTTTTATTTATTTTATCAATTTTTAAAAAAAATACGCATCGTGCTGTGCTGTTTGTGTTTGCTTGAGTGCATTCGCGCGCTCTCGCTTTCTCCACTTTACAATTTTTTTGTTATTATTTATCTATTCCTGAGAGTTTATCTTAGTTTTTATTTGTTTATTTAAATGAAGTCGACCAGTTGCCTGCCCTTCCTTCCATTATCCGTCACCGAGACAAACTGAACAAAGTTCTGAGGTCGACCTTGTAAAGATAAGGATTCAGGTCTGTCTGCTGTTTACCTTTGCTCCTGCGCGCACTGCCCTTCTCTCCACATTTATGTGTTTGTTTGTCTATCTAATCTTTTGGGTTTTTATTTCTAATGAGGTCGACCAGTTGTCTATTTATTATTTTTTTACTACGCATCAAGCTGCGCTGCTTGTCTTTGCTCCTGTGTGCTCGCGCACTCTCGCCTTTTCCACTTATTTTTATTTTTGATTTATTTTTGATTTATTTTTGTCAATTTAAAAAAAAATACGCATCGTGCTGTGCTGTTTGTGTTTGCTTGAGTGCATTCGCGCGCTCTCGCTTTCTCCACTTTACAATTTTTTTGTTATTATTTATCTATTCCTGAGAGTTTATCTTATTTTTTATTTGTTTATTTAAATGAAGTCGACCAGTTGCCTGCCCTTCCTCCCATTATCCGTCACCGAGACAAAATGAACAAAGTTCTGAGGTCGACCTTGTAAAGATAAGGATTTGGTCTGTCTGCTGTTTACCTTTGCTCCTGCACGCACTGCCCTTCTCTCCACATTCATGTGTTTGTTTGTTTGTCTATCTAATCTTTTGGGTTTTTATTTCTAATGAGGTCGACCAGTTGTCTATTTATTATTTTTTTTACTACGCATCAAGCTGCGCTGCTTGTCTTTGCTCCTGTGTGTTCGCGCACTCTCGACTTTTCCACTTATTTTCATTTTTGATTTATTTTTGATTTATTTTGTCAATTTAAAAAAAAATACGCATCGTGCTGTGCTGTTTGTGTTTGCTTGAGTGCATTCGCGCGCTCTCGCTTTGTCCACTTTACAATTTTTTTGTTATTATTTATCTATTCCTGAGAGTTTATCTCTTTTTTTATTTGTTTATTTAAATGAAGTCGACCAGTTGCCTGCCCTTCCTTCCATTATCCGTCACCGAGACAAACTGAACAAAGTTCTGAGGTCGACCTTGTAAAGATAAGGATTCAGGTCTGTCTGCTTTTTACCTTTGCTCCTGCGCGCACTGCCCTTCTCTCCACATTTATGTGTTTGTTTGTTTGTCTATCAAATCTATTGGATTTTTATTTCTAATGAGGTCCACCAGTTGTCTATTTATTATTTTTTTACTACGCATCAAGCTGCGCTGCTTGTCTTTGCTCCTGTGTGCTCGCGCACTCTCGCCTTTTCCACTTATTTTTATTTTTGATTTATTTTTTATTTATTTTATCAATTTTTAAAAAAAATACGCATCGTGCTGTGCTGTTTGTGTTTGCTTGAGTGCATTCGCGCGCTCTCGCTTTCTCCACTTTACAATTTTTTTGTTATTATTTATCTATTCCTGAGAGTTTATCTTAGTTTTTATTTGTTTATTCAAATGAAGTCGACCAGTTGCCTGCCCTTCCTTCCATTATCCGTCACCGAGACAAACTGAACAAAGTTCTGAGGTCGACCTTGTAAAGATAAGGATTCAGGTCTGTCTGCTGTTTACCTTTGCTCCTGCGCGCACTGCCCTTCTCTCCACATTTATGTGTTTGTTTGTCTATCTAATCTTTTGGGTTTTTATTTCTAATGAGGTCGACCAGTTGTCTATTTATTATTTTTTTTACTACGCATCAAGCTGCGCTGCTTGTCTTTGCTCCTGTGTGCTCGCGCACTCTCGCCTTTTCCACTTATTTTTATTTTTGATTTATTTTTGATTTATTTTGTCAATTTAAAAAAAAATACGCATCTTGCTGTGCTGTTTGTGTTTGCTTGAGTGCATTCGCGCGCTCTCGCTTTCTCCACTTTACAATTTTTTTGTTATTATTTATCTATTCCTGAGAGTTTATCTTAATTTTTTTTGTTTATTTAAATGAAGTCGACCAGTTGCCTGCCCTTCCTTCCATTATCCGTCACCGAGACAAACTGAACAAAGTTCTGAGGTCGACCTTGTAAAGATAAGGATTCAAGTCTGTCTGCTGTTTACCTTTGCTCCTGCGCGCACTGCCCTTCTCTCCACATTTATGTGTTTGTTTATTTGTCTATCTAATCTTTTGGGTTTTTATTTCTAATGAGGTCGACCAGTTGTCTATTTATTATTTTTTTTACTACGCATCAAGCTGCGCTGCTTGTCTTTGCTCCTGTGTGCTCGCGCACTCTCGCCTTTTCCACTTATTTTTATTTTTGATTTATTTTTGATTTATTTTATCAATTTTTAAAAAAAATACGCATCGTGCTGTGCTGTTTGTGTTTGCTTGAGTGCATTCGCGCGCTCTCGCTTTCTCCACTTTACAATTTTTTTGTTATTATTTATCTATTCCTGAGAGTTTATCTTATTTTTTATTTGTTTATTTAAATGAAGTCGACCAGTTGCCTGCCCTTCCTTCCATTATCCGTCACCGAGATAAACTGAACAAAGTTCTGAGGTCGACCTTGTAAAGATAAGGATTCAGGTCTGTCTGCTGTTTACCTTTGCTCCTGCGCGCACTGCCCTTCTCTCCACATTTATGTGTTTGTTTGTTTGTTTGTCTATCTAATCTTTTGGTTTTTTATTTCTAATGAGGTCGACCAGTTGTCTATATATTATTTTTTTTACTACGCATCAAGCTGCGCTGCTTGTCTTTGCTCCTGTGTGCTCGCGCACTCTTGCCTTTTCTACTTATTTTTGTTTTTGATTTATTTTTGATTTATTTTGTCAATTTAAAAAAAATACGCATCGTGCTGTGCTGTTTGTGTTTGCTTGAGTGCATTCGCGCGCTCTCGCTTTCTCCACTTTACAATTATTTTGTTATTATTTATCTATTCCTGAGAGTTTATCTTATTTTTTATTTGTTTATTTAAATGAAGTCGACCAGTTGCCTGCCCTTCCTTCCATTATCCGTCACCGAGACAAACTGAACAAAGTTCTGAGGTCGACCTTGTAAAGATAAGGATTCAGGTCTGTCTGCTGTTTACCTTTGCTCCTGCGCGCACTGCCCTTCTCTCCACATTTATGTGTTTGTTTGTTTGTCTATCTAATCTTTTGGGTTTTTATTTCTAATGAGGTCGACCAGTTGTCTATTTATTATTTTTTTTACTACGCATCAAGCTGCGCTGCTTGTCTTTGCTCCTGTGGGCTGGCGCACTCTCGCCTTTTCCACTTATTTTTATTTTTGATTTATTTTTGATTTATTTTTGTCAATTTAAAAAAAAATACGCATCGTGCTGTGCTGTTTGTGTTTGCTTGAGTGCATTCGCGCGCTCTCGCTTTCTCCACTTTACAATTTTTTTGTTATTATTTATCTATTCCTGAGAGTTTATCTTATTTTTTGTTTATTTAAATAAAGTCGACCAGTTGCCTGCCCTTCCTCCCATTATCCGTCACCGAGACAAACTGAACAAAGTACTGAGGTCGACCTTGTAAAGATAAGGATTCAGGTCTGTCTGCTGTTTACCTTTGCTCCTGCGCGCACTGCCCTTCTCTCCACATTTATGTGTTTGTTTGTCTATCTAATCTTTTGGGTTTTTATTTCTAATGAGGTCGACCAGTTGTCTATTTATTATTTTTTTTACTACGCATCAAGCTGCGCTGCTTGTCTTTGCTCCTGTGTGCTCGCGCACTCTCGCCTTTTCCACTTATTTTTATTTTTGATTTATTTTTGATTTATTTTGTCAATTTAAAAAAAAATACGCATCTTGCTGTGCTGTTTGTGTTTGCTTGAGTGCATTCGCGCGCTCTCGCTTTCTCCACTTTACAATTTTTTTGTTATTATTTATCTATTCCTGAGAGTTTATCTTATTTTTTTTTGTTTATTTAAATGAAGTCGACCAGTTGCCTGCCCTTCCTTCCATTATCCGTCACCGAGACAAACTGAAGAAAGTTCTGAGGTCGACCTTGTAAAGATAAGGATTCAAGTCTGTCTGCTGTTTACCTTTGCTCCTGCGCGCACTGCCCTTCTCTCCACATTTATGTGTTTGTTTATTTGTCTATCTAATCTTTTGGGTTTTTATTTCTAATGAGGTCGACCAGTTGTCAATTTATTATTTTTTTTACTACGCATCAAGCTGCGCTGCTTGTCTTTGCTCCTGTGTGCTCGCGCACTCTCGCCTTTTCCACTTATTTTTATTTTTGATTTATTTTTGATTTATTTTATCAATTTTTAAAAAAAATACGCATCGTGCTGTGCTGTTTGTGTTTGCTTGAGTGCATTCGCGCGCTCTCGCTTTATCCACTTTACAATTTTTTTGTTATTATTTATCTATTCCTGAGAGTTTATCTTATTTTTTATTTGTTTATTTAAATGAAGTCGACCAGTTGCCTGCCCTTCCTCCCATTATCCGTCACCGAGACAAAATGAACAAAGTTCTGAGGTCGACCTTGTAAAGATAAGGATTTGGTCTGTCTGCTGTTTACCTTGGCTCCTGCAGGCACTGCCCTTCTCTCCACATTCATGTGTTTGTTTGTTTGTCTATCTAATCTTTTGGGTTTTTATTTCTAATGAGGTCGACCAGTTGTCTATTTATTATTTTTTTTACTACGCATCAAGCTGCGCTGCTTGTCTTTGCTCCTGTGTGCTCGCGCACTCTCGACTTTTCCACTTATTTTCATTTTTGATTTATTTTTGATTTATTTTGTCAATTTAAAAAAAATACGCATCGTGCTGTGCTGTTTGTGTTTGCTTGAGTGCATTCGCGCGCTCTCGCTTTGTCCACTTTACAATTTTTTTGATATTATTTATCTATTCCTGAGAGTTTATCTTATTTTTTATTTGTTTATTTAAATGAAGTCGACCAGTTGCCTGCCCTTCCTTCCATTATCCGTCACCGAGACAAACTGTACAAAGTTCTGAGGTCGACCTTGTAAAGATAAGGATTCAGGTCTGTCTGCTGTTTACCTTTGCTCCTGCGCGCACTGCCCTTCTCTCCACATTTATGTGTTTGTTTGTCTATCTAATCTTTTGGGTTTTTATTTCTAATGAGGTCGACCAGTTGTCTATTTATTATTTTTTTTACTACGCATCAAGCTGCGCTGCTTGTCTTTGCTCCTGTGTGCTCGCGCACTCTCGCCGTTTCCACTTATTTTTATTTTTGATTTATTTTTGATTTATTTTGTCAATTCAAAAAAAATACGCATCGTGTTGTGCTGTTTGTGTTTGCTTGAGTGCATTCGCGCGCTCTCGCTTTCTCCACTTTACAATTTTTTTGTTAGTATTTATCTATTCCTGAGAGTTTATCTTATTTTTTATTTGTTTATTTAAATGAAGTCGACCAGTTGCCTGCCCTTCCTTCCATTATCCGTCACCGAGACAAACTGAACAAAGTACTGAGGTCGACCTTGTAAAGATAAGGATTCAGGTCTGTCTGCTGTTTACCTTTGCTCCTGCGCGCACTGCCCTTCTCTCCACATTTATGTGTTTGTTTGTTTGTCTATCTAATCTTTTGGGTTTTTATTTCTAATGAGGTCGACCAGTTGTCTATTTATTATTTTTTTACTACGCATCAAGCTGCGCTGCTTGTCTTTGCTCCTGTGTGCTCGCGCACTCTCGCCTTTTCCACTTATTTTTATTTTTGATTTATTTTTGATTTATTTTGTCAATTTTTAAAAAAAATACGCATCGTGCTGTGCTGTTTGTGTTTGCTTGAGTGCATTCGCGCGCTCTCGCTTTCTGCACTTTACAATTTTTTTGTTATTATTTATCTATTCCGGAGAGTTTATCTTATTTATTATTTGTTTATTTAAATGAAGTCGACCAGTTGCCTGCCCTTCCTTCCATTATCCCTCACCGAGACAAACTGAACAAAGTTCTGAGGTCGACCTTGTAAAGATAAGGATTCAGGTCTGTCTGCTGTTTACCTTTGCTCCTGCGCGCACTGCCCTTCTCTCCACATTTATGTGTTTGTTTGTTTGTCTATCTAATCTTTTGGGTTTTTATTTCTAATGAGGTCGACCAGTTGTCTATTTATTATTTTTTTTACTACGCATGAAGCTGCGCTGCTTGTCTTTGCTCCTGTGGGCTCGCGCACTCTCGCCTTTTCCACTTATTTTTATTTTTGATTTATTTTTCATTTATTTTGTCAATTTAAAAAAAAAATACGCATCGTGCTGTGCTGTTTGTGTTTGCTTGAGTGCATTCGCGCGCTCTCGCTTTCTCCACTTTACAATTTTTTTGTTATTATTTATCTATTCCTGAGAGTTTATCTTATTTTTTATTTGTTTATTTAAATGAAGTCGACCAGTTGCCTGCCCTTCCTTCCATTATCCGTCACCGAGACAAACTGTACAAAGTTCTGAGGTCGACCTTGTAAAGATAAGGATTCAGGTCTGTCTGCTGTTTACCTTTGATCCTGCGCGCACTGCCCTTCTCTCCACATTTATGTGTTTGTTTGTCTATCTAATCTTTTGGGTTTTTATTTCTAATGAGGTCGACCAGTTGTCTATTTATTATTTTTTTTACTACGCATCAAGCTGCGCTGCTTGTCTTTGCTCCTGTGTGCTCGCGCACTCTCGCCGTTTCCACTTATTTTTATTTTTTATTAATTTTTGATTTATTTTGTCAATTTAAAAAAAATACGCATCGTGTTGTGCTGTTTGTGTTTGCTTGAGTGCATTCGCGCGCTCTCGCTTTCTCCACTTTACAATTTTTTTGTTAGTATTTATCTATTCCTGAGAGTTTATCTTATTTTTTATTTGTTTATTTAAATGAAGTCGACCAGTTGCCTGCCCTTCCTTCCATTATCCGTCACCGAGACAAACTGAACAAAGTACTGAGGTCGACCTTGTAAAGATAAGGATTCAGGTCTGTCTGCTGTTTACCTTTGCTCCTGCGCGCACTGCCCTTCTCTCCACATTTATGTGTTTGTTTGTTTGTCTATCTAATCTTTTGGGTTTTTATTTCTAATGAGGTCGACCAGTTGTCTATTTATTATTTTTTTTACTACGCATCAAGCTGCGCTGCTTGTCTTTGCTCCTGTGTGCTCGCGCACTCTCGCCTTTTCCACTTATTTTTATTTTTGATTTATTTTTGATTTATTTTGTCAATTTTTAAAAAAAATACGCATCGTGCTGTGCTGTTTGTGTTTGCTTGAGTGCATTCGCGCGCTCTCGGTTTCTCCACTTTACAATTATTTTGTTATTATTTATCTATTCCTGAGAGTTTATCTTATTTTTTATTTGTTTATTTAAATGAAGTCGACCAGTTGCCTGCACTTCCTTCCATTATCCGTCACCGAGACAAACTGAACAAAGTTCTGAGGTCGACCTTGTAAAGATAAGGATTCAGGTCTGTCTGCTGTTTACCTTTGCTCCTGCACGCACTGCCCTTCTCTCCACATTTATGTGTTTGTTTGTTTGTCTATCTAATCTTTTGGGTTTTTATTTCTAATGAGGTCGACCAGTTGTCTATTTATTATTTTTTTTACTACGCATCAAGCTGCGCTGCTTGTCTTTGCTCCTGTGTGCTCGCGCACTCTCGCCTTTTCCACTTATTTTTATTTTTGATTTATTTTTGATTTATTTTGTCAATTAAAAAAAAATACGCATCGTGCTGTGCTGTTTGTGTTTGCTTGAGTGTATTCGCGCGCTCTCGCTTTCTCCACTTTACAATTTTTTTGTTAGTATTTATCTATTCCTGAGAGTTTATCTTATTTTTTATTTGTTTATTTAAATGAAGTCGACCAGTTGCCTGCCCTTCCTTCCATTATCCGTCACCGAGACAAACTGAACAAAGTTCTGAGGTCGACCTTGTAAAGATAAGGATTCAGGTCTGTCTGCTGTTTACCTTTGCTCCTGCGCGCACTGCCCTTCTCTCCACATTTATGTGTTTGTTTGTTTGTCTATCTAATCTTTTGGGTTTTTATTTCTAATGAGGTCGACCAGTTGTCTATTTATTATTTTTTTACTACGCATCAAGCTGCGCTGCTTGTCTTTGTTCCTGTGTGCTCGCGCACTCTCGCCTTTTCCACTTATTTTTATTTTTGATTTATTTTTGATTTATTTTGTCAATTTAAAAAAAAATACGCATCGTGCTGTGCTGTTTGTGTTTGCTTGAGTGCATTCGCGCGCTCTCGCTTTCTGCACTTTACAATTTTTTTGTTATTATTTATCTATTCCGGAGAGTTTATCTTATTTTTTATTTGTTTATTTAAATGAAGTCGACCAGTTGCCTGCCCTTCCTTCCATTATCCCTCACCGAGACAAACTGAACAAAGTTCTGAGGTCGACCTTGTAAAGATAAGGATTCAGGTCTGTCTGCTGTTTACCTTTGCTCCTGCGCGCACTGCCCTTCTCTCCACATTTATGTGTTTGTTTGTTTGTCTATCTAATCTTTTGGGTTTTTATTTCTAATGAGGTCGACCAGTTGTCTATTTATTATTTTTTTTACTACGCATCAAGCTGCGCTGCTTGTCTTTGCTCCTGTGTGCTCGCGCACTCTCGCCTTTTCCACTTATTTTTATTTTTGATTTATTTTTGATTTATTTTGTCAATTTTAAAAAAAAATACGCATCGTGCTGTGCTGTTTGTGTTTGCTTGAGTGCATTCGCGCGCTCTCGCTTTCTGCACTTTACAATTTTTTTGTTATTATTTATCTATTCCTGAGAGTTTATCTTATTTTTTATTTGTTTATTTAAATGAAGTCGACCAGTTGCCTGCACTTCCTTCCATTATCCGTCACCGAGACAAACTGAACAAAGTTCTGAGGTCGACCTTGTAAAGATAAGGATTCAGGTCTGTCTGCTGTTTACCTTTGCTCCTGCGCGCACTGCCCTTCTCTCCACATTTATGTGTTTGTTTGTTTGTCTATCTAATCTTTTGGGTTTTTATTTCTAATGAGGTCGACCAGTTGTCTATTTATTATTTTTTTTACTACGCATCAAGCTGCGCTGCTTGTCTTTGCTCCTGTGTGCTCGCGCACTCTCGCCTTTTCCACTTATTTTTATTTTTGATTTATTTTTGATTTATTTTGTCAATTTTAAAAAAAAAATACGCCTCGTGCTGTGCTGTTTGTGTTTGCTTGAGTGGATTCGCGCGCTCTCGCTTTCTGCACTTTACAATTTTTTTGTTATTATTTATCTATTCCTGAGAGTTTATCTTATTTTTTATTTGTTTATTTAAATGAAGTCGACCAGTTGCCTGCCCTTCCTTCCATTATCCGTCACCGAGACAAACTGAACAAAGTTCTGAGGTCGACCTTGTAAAGATAAGGATTCAGGTCTGTCTGCTGTTTACATTTGCTCCTGCGCGCACTGCCCTTCTCTCCACATTTATGTGTTTGTTTGCTTGTCTATCTAATCTTTTGGGTTTTTATTTCTAATGAGGTCGACCAGTTGTCTATTTATTATTTTTTTACTACGCATCAAGCTGCGCTGCTTGTCTTTGCTCCTGTGTGCTCGCGCACTCTCGCCTTTTCCACTTATTTTTGTTTTTGTTTTTGTTTTTTTTTTTTGGCCAGTCCTGGGCCTTGGACTCAGGGCCGGAGCACCGTCCCTGGGTTCTTCCCGCTCAAGGCTAGCACTGTGCCACTTGAGCCACAGCGCCGCTTCTGGCCGTTTTCTGTATATGTGGTGCTGGGGAATCGAACCAAGGGCCTCGTGTATCCGAGGCAGGCACTCTTGCCACTAGGCTGTATCCCCAGCCCTTTTCCACTTATTTTTATTTTTGATTTATTTTTGATTTATTTTGTCAATTTTAAAAAAAAATTCGCATCGTGCTGTGCTGTTTGTGTTTGCTTGAGTGCATTCGCGCGCTCTCGCTTTCTCCACTTTACAATTTTTTTGTTATTATTTATCTATTCCTGAGAGTTTATCTTATTTTTTATTTGTATATTTAAATGAAGTCGACCAGTTGCCTGCCCTTCCTTCCATTATCCGACACCGAGACAAACTGAACAAAGTTCTGAGGTCGACCTTGTAAAGATAAGGATTCAGGTCTGTCTGCTGTTTACCTTTGCTCCTGAGCGCACTGCCCTTCTCTCCACATTTATGTGTTTGTTTGTTTGTCTATCTAATCTTTTGGGTTTTTATTTCTAATGAGGTCGACCAGTTGTCTATTTATTATTTTTTTTGCTGCGCATCAAGCTGCGCTGCTTGTCTTTGGTCCTGTGTGCTCGCACACTCTCGCCTTTTCCACTTATTGTTATTTTTGATTTATTTTTTATTTATTTTGTCAATATAAAAAAAATACGCATCGTGCTGTGCTGTTTGTGTTTGCTTGAGTGCATTCGCGCGCTCTCGCTTTCTCCACTTTACAATTTTTTGGCTATTATTTATCTATTCCTGAGAGTTTATCTTATTTTTTATTTGTTTATTTAAATGAAGTCGACCAGTTGCCTGCACTTCCTTCCATTATCCGTCACTGAGACAAACTGAACAAAGTTCTGAGGTAGACCTTGTAAAGATAAGGATTCAGGTCTGCCTGCTGTTTACCTTTGCTCCTGCGCCCACTGCCCATCTCTCCACATTTATGTGTTTGTTTGTTTGTCTCTCTAATCTTTTGGGTTTTTATTTCTAATGAGGTCGACCAGTTGTCTATTTATTATTTTTTTTTACTACGCATCAAGCTGCGCTGCTTGTCTTTGCTCCTGTGTGCTCGCGCACTCTCGCCTTTTCCACTTATTTTTATTTTTGATTTATTTTTGATTTATTTTGTCAATTTAAAAAAAAATACGCATCGTGCTGTGCTGTTTGTGTTTGCTTGAGTGCATTCGCGCGCTCTCGCTTTCTCCACTTTACAATTTTTTTGTTATTATTTATCTATTCCTGAGAGTTTATCTTATTTTCTATTTGTTTATTTAAATGAAGTCGACCAGTTGCCTGCCCTTCCTTCCATTATCCGTCACCGAGACAAACTGAACAAAGTTCTGAGGTCGACCTTGTAAAGATAAGGATTCAGGTCTGTCTGCTGTTTACCTTTGCTCCTGCGCGCACTGCCCTTCTCTCCACATTTATGTGTTTGTTTGTTTGTCTATCTAATCTTTTGGGTTTTTATTTCTAATGAGGTCGACCAGTTGTCTATTTATTATTTTTTTTACTACGCATCAAGCTGCGCTGCTTGTCTTTGCTCCTGTGTGCTCGCGCACTCTCGCCTTTTCCACTTATTGTTATTTTTGATTTATTTTTGATTTATTTTGTCAATATAAAAAAAATACGCATCGTGCTGTGCTGTTTGTGTTTGGTTGAGTGCATTCGCGCGCTCTCGCTTTCTCCAGTTTACAATTTTTTGTTATTATTTATCTATTCCTGAGAGTTTATCTTATTTTTTATTTGTTTATTTAAATGAAGTCGACCAGTTGCCTGCCCTTCCTTCCATTATCCGTCACCGAGAAAAACTGAACAAAGTTCTGAGGTCGACCTTGTAAAGATAAGTATTCAGGTCTGTCTGCTGTTTACATTTGCTCCTGCGCGCACTGCCCATCTCTGCACATTTATGTGTTTGTTTGTTTGTCTACCTAATCTTTTGGGTTTTTATTTCTAATGAGGTCGACCAGTTGTCTATTTATTATTTTTTTTACTACGCATCAAGCTGCGCTGCTTGTCTTTGCTCCTGTGTGCTCGCGCACTCTCGCCTTTTCCACTTATTTTTATTTTTGATTTATTTTTGATTTATTTTGTCAATTTAAAGAAAAATACGCATCGTGCTGTGCTGTTTGTGTTTGCTTGAGTGCATTCGCGCGCTCTCGCTTTCTCCACTTTACAATTTTTTTGTTATTATTTATCTATTCCTGAGAGTTTATCTTATTTTTATTTGTTTATTTAATTGAAGTCGACCAGTTGCCTGCCCTTCCTTCCATTATCCGTCACCGAGACAAACTGAACAAAGTTCTGAGGTCGACCTTGTAAAGATAAGGATTCAGGTCTGTCTGCTGTTTACCTTTGCTCCTGCCCGCACTGCCCTTCTCTCCACATTTATGTGTTTGTTTGTTTGTCTATCTAATCTTTTGGTTTTTTATTTCTAATGAGGTCGACCAGTTGTCTATTTATTATTTTCTTTACTACGCATCAAGCTGCGCTGCTTGTCTTTGCTCCTGTGTGCTCGCGCACTCTCGCCTTTTCCACTTATTTTTATTTTTGATTTATTTTTTATTTATTTTGTCAATTTAAAAAAAAATACGCATCGTGCTGTGCTGTTTGTGTTTGCTTGAGTGCATTCGCGCGCTCTCGCTTTCTCCACTTTACAATTTTTTTGTTATTATTTATCTATTCCTGAGAGTTTATCTTATTTTTTATTTGTTTATTTAAATGAAGTCGACCAGTTTCCTCCCTTCCTTCCATTATCCGTCACCGAGACAAACTGAACAAAGTTCTGAGGTCGACCTTGTAAAGATAAGGCTTCAGGTCTGTCTGCTGTTTACCTTTGCTCCTGCGCGCACTGCCCTTCTCTCCACATTTATGTGTTTGTTTGTTTGTCTATCTAATCTTTTGGGTTTTTATTTCTAATGAGATCGACCAGTTGTCTATTTATTATTTTTTTTTACTACGCATCAAGCTGCGCTGCTTGTCTTTGCTCCTGTGTGCTCGCGCATTCTCGCCTTTTCCACTTATTTTTATTTTTGATTTATTTTGTCAATTTAAAAAAAATACGCATCGTGCTGTGCTGTTTGTGTTTGCTTGAGTGCATTCCCGCGCTCTCGCTTTCTCCACTTTACAATTTTTTGTTATTATTTATCTATTCCTGAGAGTTTATCTTATTTTTTATTTGTTTATTAAATGAAGTCGACCATTTGCCTGCCCTTCCTTCCATTATCCGTCACCGAGACAAACTGAACAAAGTTCTGAGGTCGACCTTGTAAAGATAAAGATTCAGGTCTGTCTGCTGTTTACCTTTGCTCCTGCGCGCACTGCCCTTCTCTCCACATTTATGTGTTTGTTTGTTTGTCTATCTAATCTTTTGGGTTTTTATTTCTAATGAGGTCGACCAGTTGTCTATTTATTATTTTTTTTGCTGCGCATCAAGCTGCGCTGCTTGTCTTTGCTCCTGTGTGCTCGCGCACTCTCGCCTTTTCCACTTATTTTTGTTTTTGTTTTTGTTTTTTTTTTTTGGCCAGTCCTGGGCCTTGGACTCAGGGCCGGAGCACCGTCCCTGGGTTCTTCCCGCTCAAGGCTAGCACTGTGCCACTTGAGCCACAGCGCCGCTTCTGGCCGTTTTCTGTATATGTGGTGCTGGGGAATCGAACCAAGGGCCTCGTGTATCCGAGGCAGGCACTCTTGCCACTAGGCTGTATCCCCAGCCCTTTTCCACTTATTTTTATTTTTGATTTATTTTTGATTTATTTTGTCAATTTAAAAAAAAAATTCGCATCGTGCTGTGCTGTTTGTGTTTGCTTGAGTGCATTCGCGCGCTCTCGCTTTCTCCACTTTACAATTTTTTTGTTATTATTTATCTATTCCTGAGAGTTTATCTTATTTTTTATTTGTATATTTAAATGAAGTCGACCAGTTGCCTGCCCTTCCTTCCATTATCCGACACCGAGACAAACTGAACAAAGTTCTGAGGTCGACCTTGTAAAGATAAGGATTCAGGTCTGTCTGCTGTTTACCTTTGCTCCTGAGCGCACTGCCCTTCTCTCCACATTTATGTGTTTGTTTGTTTGTCTATCTAATCTTTTGGGTTTTTATTTCTAATGAGGTCGACCAGTTGTCTATTTATTATTTTTTTTGCTGCGCATCAAGCTGCGCTGCTTGTCTTTGGTCCTGTGTGCTCGCACACTCTCGCCTTTTCCACTTATTGTTATTTTTGATTTATTTTTTATTTATTTTGTCAATATAAAAAAAATACGCATCGTGCTGTGCTGTTTGTGTTTGCTTGAGTGCATTCGCGCGCTCTCGCTTTCTCCACTTTACAATTTTTTGGCTATTATTTATCTATTCCTGAGAGTTTATCTTATTTTTTATTTGTTTATTTAAATGAAGTCGACCAGTTGCCTGCACTTCCTTCCATTATCCGTCACTGAGACAAACTGAACAAAGTTCTGAGGTAGACCTTGTAAAGATAAGGATTCAGGTCTGCCTGCTGTTTACCTTTGCTCCTGCGCCCACTGCCCATCTCTCCACATTTATGTGTTTGTTTGTTTGTCTCTCTAATCTTTTGGGTTTTTATTTCTAATGAGGTCGACCAGTTGTCTATTTATTATTTTTTTTACTACGCATCAAGCTGCGCTGCTTGTCTTTGCTCCTGTGTGCTCGCGCACTCTCGCCTTTTCCACTTATTTTTATTTTTGATTTATTTTTGATTTATTTTGTCAATTTAAAAAAAAATACGCATCGTGCTGTGCTGTTTGTGTTTGCTTGAGTGCATTCGCGCGCTCTCGCTTTCTCCACTTTACAATTTTTTTGTTATTATTTATCTATTCCTGAGAGTTTATCTTATTTTCTATTTGTTTATTTAAATGAAGTCGACCAGTTGCCTGCCCTTCCTTCCATTATCCGTCACCGAGACAAACTGAACAAAGTTCTGAGGTCGACCTTGTAAAGATAAGGATTCAGGTCTGTCTGCTGTTTACCTTTGCTCCTGCGCGCACTGCCCTTCTCTCCACATTTATGTGTTTGTTTGTTTGTCTATGTAATCTTTTGGGTTTTTATTTCTAATGAGGTCGACCAGTTGTCTATTTATTATTTTTTTTACTACGCATCAAGCTGCGCTGCTTGTCTTTGCTCCTGTGTGCTCGCGCACTCTCGCCTTTTCCACTTATTGTTATTTTTGATTTATTTTTGATTTATTTTGTCAATATAAAAAAAATACGCATCGTGCTGTGCTGTTTGTGTTTGGTTGAGTGCATTCGCGCGCTCTCGCTTTCTCCAGTTTACAATTTTTTGTTATTATTTATCTATTCCTGAGAGTTTATCTTATTTTTTATTTGTTTATTTAAATGAAGTCGACCAGTTGCCTGCCCTTCCTTCCATTATCCGTCACCGAGAAAAACTGAACAAAGTTCTGAGGTCGACCTTGTAAAGATAAGTATTCAGGTCTGTCTGCTGTTTACATTTGCTCCTGCGCGCACTGCCCATCTCTGCACATTTATGTGTTTGTTTGTTTGTCTACCTAATCTTTTGGGTTTTTATTTCTAATGAGGTCGACCAGTTGTCTATTTATTATTTTTTTTACTACGCATCAAGCTGCGCTGCTTGTCTTTGCTCCTGTGTGCTCGCGCACTCTCGCCTTTTCCACTTATTTTTATTTTTGATTTATTTTTGATTTATTTTGTCAATTTAAAGAAAAATACGCATCGTGCTGTGCTGTTTGTGTTTGCTTGAGTGCATTCGCGCGCTCTCGCTTTCTCCACTTTACAATTTTTTTGTTATTATTTATCTATTCCTGAGAGTTTATCTTATTTTTATTTGTTTATTTAATTGAAGTCGACCAGTTGCCTGCCCTTCCTTCCATTATCCGTCACCGAGACAAACTGAACAAAGTTCTGAGGTCGACCTTGTAAAGATAAGGATTCAGGTCTGTCTGCTGTTTACCTTTGCTCCTGCCCGCACTGCCCTTCTCTCCACATTTATGTGTTTGTTTGTTTGTCTATCTAATCTTTTGGTTTTTTATTTCTAATGAGGTCGACCAGTTGTCTATTTATTATTTTCTTTACTACGCATCAAGCTGCGCTGCTTGTCTTTGCTCCTGTGTGCTCGCGCACTCTCGCCTTTTCCACTTATTTTTATTTTTGATTTATTTTTTATTTATTTTGTCAATTTAAAAAAAAATACGCATCGTGCTGTGCTGTTTGTGTTTGCTTGAGTGCATTCGCGCGCTCTCGCTTTCTCCACTTACAATTTTTTTGTTATTATTTATCTATTCCTGAGAGTTTATCTTATTTTTTATTTGTTTATTTAAATGAAGTCGACCAGTTTCCTCCCTTCCTTCCATTATCCGTCACCGAGACAAACTGAACAAAGTTCTGAGGTCGACCTTGTAAAGATAAGGCTTCAGGTCTGTCTGCTGTTTACCTTTGCTCCTGCGCGCACTGCCCTTCTCTCCACATTTATGTGTTTGTTTGTTTGTCTATCTAATCTTTTGGGTTTTTATTTCTAATGAGATCGACCAGTTGTCTATTTATTATTTTTTTTTACTACGCATCAAGCTGCGCTGCTTGTCTTTGCTCCTGTGTGCTCGCGCATTCTCGCCTTTTCCACTTATTTTTATTTTTGATTTATTTTGTCAATTTAAAAAAAAATACGCATCGTGCTGTGCTGTTTGTGTTTGCTTGAGTGCATTCCCGCGCTCTCGCTTTCTCCACTTTACAATTTTTTGTTATTATTTATCTATTCCTGAGAGTTTATCTTATTTTTTATTTGTTTATTAAATGAAGTCGACCATTTGCCTGCCCTTCCTTCCATTATCCGTCACCGAGACAAACTGAACAAAGTTCTGAGGTCGACCTTGTAAAGATAAAGATTCAGGTCTGTCTGCTGTTTACCTTTGCTCCTGCGCGCACTGCCCTTCTCTCGCCATTTATGTGTTTGTTTGTTTGTCTATCTAATCTTTTGGGTTTTTATTTCTAATGAGGTCGACCAGTTGTCTATTTATTTTTTTTTTTACTACGCATCAAGCTGCGCTGCTTGTCTTTGCTCCTGTGTGCTCCCGCACTCTTGCCTTTTCCACTTATTTTTATTTTTGATTTAATTTTGATTTATTTTGTCAATTAAAAAAAAATACGCATCGTGCTGTGCTGTTTGTGTTTGCTTGAGTGCATTCGCGCGCTCTCGCTTTCTCCACTTTACAATTTTTTTGTTATTATTTATCTATTCCTGAGAGTTTATCTTATTTTTTATTTGTTTATTTAAATGAAGTCGACCAGTTGCCTGCCCTTCCTTCCATTATCCGTCACCGAGACAAACTGAACAAAGTTCTGAGGTCGACCTTGTAAAGATAAGGATTCAGGTCTGTCTGCTGTTTACATTTGCTCCTGCGCGCACTGCCCTTCTCTCCACATTTATGTGTTTGTTTGCTTGTCTATCTAATCTTTTGGGTTTTTATTTCTAATGAGGTCGACCAGTGGTCTATTTATTTTTTTTTTACTACGCATCCAGCTGCGCTGCTTGTCTTTGCTCCTGTGTGCTCGCGCACTCTCGCCTTTTCCACTTATTTTTATTTTTGATTTATTTTTGATTTATTTTGTCAATTTAAAAAAAAATACGCATCGTGCTGTGCTGTTTGTGTTTGCTTGAGTGCATTCGCGCGCTCTCCGCTTTCTCCACTTTACAATTTTTTTGTTATTATTTATCTATTCCTGAGAGTTTATCTTATTTTTTATTTGTTTATTTAAATGAAGTCGACCAGTTGCCTGCCCTTCCTTCCATTATCCGTCACCGAGACAAACTGAACAAAGTTCTGAGGTCGACCTTGTAATGATAAGGATTCAGGTCTGTCTGCTGTTTACCTTTGCTCCTGCGCGCACTGCCCTTCTCTCCACATTTATGTGTTTGTTTGTTTGTCTATCTAATCTTTTGGGTTTTTATTTCTAATGAGGTCGACCAGTTGTCTATTTATTATTTTTTTTACTACGCATCAAGCTGCGATGCTTGTCTTTGCTCCTGTGTGCTCGCGCACTCTCTCCTTTTCCACTTATTTTTATTTTTGATTTATTTTTGATGTATTTTGTCAATATATAAAAATACGCATCGTGCTGTGCTGTTTGTGTTTGCTTGAGTGCATTCGCGCGCTCTCGCTTTTTCCACTTTACAATTTTTTTGTTATTATTTATCTATTCCTGAGAGTTTATCTTATTTTTTATTTGTTTATTTAAATGAAGTCGACCAGTTGCCTGCCCTTCCTTCCATTATCCGTCACCGAGACAAACTGAACAAAGTTCTGAGGTAGACCTTGTAAAGATAAGGATTCAGGTCTGTCTCCTGTTTACCTTTGCTCCTGCGCCCACTGCCCATCTCTCCACATTTATGTGTTTGTTTGTTTGTCTCTCTAATCTTTTGGGTTTTTATTTCTAATGAGGTCGACCAGTTGTCTATTTATTATTTTTTTTACTACGCATCAAGCTGCGCTGCTTGTCTTTGCTCCTGTGTGCTCGCGCACTCTCGCCTTTTCCACTTATTTTTATTTTTGATTTATTTTTGATTTATTTTGTCAATTTAAAAAAAAATACGCATCGTGCTGTGCTGTTTGTGTTTGCTTGAGTGCATTCGCGCGCTCTCGCTTTCTCCACTTTACAATTTTTTTGTTATTATTTATCTATTCCTGAGAGTTTATCTTATTTTTTATTTGTTTATTTAAATGAAGTCGACCAGTTGCCTGCCCTTCCTTCCATTATCCGTCACCGAGACAAACTGAACAAAGTTCTGAGGTCGACCTTGTAAAGATAAGGATTCAGGTCTGTCTGCTGTTTACCTTTGCTCCTGCGCGCACTGCCCTTCTCTCCACATTTATGTGTTTGTTTGTTTGTCTATCTAATCTTTTGGGTTTTTATTTCTAATGAGGTCGACCAGTTGTCTATTTATTATTTTTTTTACTACGCATCAAGCTGCGCTGCTTGTCTTTGCTCCTGTGTGCTCGCGCACTCTCGCCTTTTCCACTTATTGTTATTTTTGATTTATTTTTGATTTATTTTGTCAATATAAAAAAAATACGCATCGTGCTGTGCTGTTTGTGTTTGGTTGAGTGCATTCGCGCGCTCTCGCTTTCTCCAGTTTACAATTTTTTGTTATTATTTATCTATTCCTGAGAGTTTATCTTATTTTTTATTTGTTTATTTAAATGAAGTCGACCAGTTGCCTGCCCTTCCTTCCATTATCCGTCACCGAGAAAAACTGAACAAAGTTCTGAGGTCGACCTTGTAAAGATAAGGATTCAGGTCTGTCTGCTGTTTACCTTTGCTCCTGCGCGCACTGCCCTTCTCTCCACATTTATGTGTTTGTTTGTCTATCTAATCTTTTGTGTTTTTATTTCTAATGAGGTCGACCAGTTGTCTATTTATTATTTTTTTTTACTACGCATCAATCTGCGCTGCTTGTCTTTGCTCCTGTGTGCTCGCGCACTCTCGCCTTTTCCACTTATTTTTATTTTTGATTTATTTTTGTTTTATTTTGTCAATTTAAAAAAATACGCATTGTGCTGTGCTGTTTGTGTTTGCTTGAGTGCATTCGCGCGCTCTCGCTTTCTCCACTTTACAATTTTTTTGTTATTATTTATCTATTCCTGAGAGTTTATCTTTTTTTTTATTTGTTTATTTAAATGAAGTCGACCAGTTGCCTGCCCTTCCTTCCATTATCCGTCACCGAGACAACTGAACAAAGTTCTGAGGTCGACCTTGTAAAGATAAGGATTCAGGTCTCTCTGTTGTTTACCTTTGCTCTGCGCGCACTGCCCTTCTCTCCACATTTATGTTTTTGTTTGTTTGTCTATCTAATCTTTTGGGTTTTTATTTCTAATGAGGTCGACCAGTTGTCTATTTATTATTTTGTTTACTACGCATCAAGCTGCGCTGCTTGTCTTTGCTCCTGTGTGCTCGCGCACTCTCGCTTTTTCCACTTATTTTTATTTTTGATTTATTTTGGCAATTTAACAAAAATACGCATCGTGCTGTGCTGTTTGTGTTTGCTTGAGTGCATTCGCGCGCTCTCGCTTTCTCCACTTTACAATTTTTTTGTTATTATTTATCTATTCCTGAGAGTTTATCTTATTTTTTATTTGTTTATTTAAATGAAGTCGACCAGTTGCCTGCCCTTCCTTCCATTATCCGTCACCGAGACAAACTGAACAAAGTTCTGAGGTCGACCTTGTAAAGATAAGGATTCAGGTCTGTTTGCTGTTTACCTTTGCTCCTGCGCGCACTGCCCTTCTCTCCACATTATGTGTTTGTTTGTTTGTCTATCTAATCTTTTGGGTTTTTATTTCTAATGAGGTCGACCAGTTGTCTATTTATTATTTTTTTTACTACGCATCAAGCTGCGCTGCTTTTCTTTGCTCCTGTGTGCTCGCGCACTCTCGCCTTTTCCACTTATTTTTATTTTTGTTTTATTTTTGATTTATTTTGTCAATTTAAAAAAAAATACGCATCGTGCTGTGCTGTTTGTGTTTGCTTGAGTGCATTTGCGAGCTCTCGCTTTCTCTACTTTACAATTTTTTTGTTATTATTTATCTATTCGTGAGAGTTTATCTTATTTTTTATTTGTTTATTTAAATGAAGTCGACCAGTTGCCTGCCCTTCCTTCCATTATCCGTCACCGAGACAAACTGAACAAAGTTCTGAGGTCGACCTTGTAAAGATAAGGATTCAGGTCTGTCTGCTGTTTACATTTGGTCCTGCGCGCACTGCCCTTCTCTCCACATTTATGTGTTTGTTTGCTTGTCTATCTAATCTTTTGGGTTTTTATTTCTAATGAGGTCGACCAGTTGTCTATTTATTATTTTTTTACTACGCATCAAGCTGCGCTGCTTGTCTTTGCTCCTGTGTGCTCGCGCACTCTCGCCTTTTCCACTTATTTTTGTTTTTGTTTTTGTTTTTTTTTTTTGGCCAGTCCTGGGCCTTGGACTCAGGGCCGGAGCACCGTCCCTGGGTTCTTCCCGCTCAAGGCTAGCACTGTGCCAACTTGAGCCACAGCGCCGCTTCTGGCCGTTTTCTGTATATGTGGTGCTGGGGAATCGAACCAAGGGCCTCGTGTATCCGAGGCAGGCACTCTTGCCACTAGGCTGTATCCCCAGCCCTTTTCCACTTATTTTTATTTTTGATTTATTTTTGATTTATTTTGT
>NW_025959373.1:0-26852 GCF_023159225.1 Perognathus longimembris pacificus | reverse complement strand
AGTCTGAGGCTTGAACTCAGGGCTTGGGTGCTGTTCTTGTGCTGAAGGCTAGCAGACTATCATTTGAACCACAGGTCCACTTCCAGCTTTTTTTGGTAGTTATTTGGAGATGAGTCTCATAGACTTCCTGCCTGGATGGATTTGAGCTGTGAGTCTCAGCTCATAAGCTTCTGAGAAGTTAGGATTACAGGTGAGAGCCACTGGCACTTAGCAGCTACTTTTTTGTTTTTGTTGTTGTTGTTTTTACAAACTGATTGTAAAGATAAATTACAATATTTTAAGTGATGAACTGCTTTTCCTAATTCAAGTATTTTGGCATATTTTCTAGTTAATCAGTTATGTAGATGTAAAACATTACTTGGAAGATTGTTTTATGTGTTTAATTATGTGGAAGACAGCAATTTGCTTTCCATAATCGTTCATTCACTTGTGAAATATCTTTTCCTTCTGTAAACCAGTCTAAAGCTACAAAAATAGGTATTGAACTATTAGAATCTTATTAAACCATGTATTGTGCTCTCTCTCCTCTCCTCTCCTCTCCTGTCCTCCCCTCCCTTCCCCTCTCCTCCCCTCCACTCCTCTCCCCTGTCCTCCCCCTTTTCTCTCCTCTCCTCTCCCACCACCTGTAGTAACAAGGTTTGAATTCAAGGCTTCATCCTGGCATGTATGCCCACTCAGCTGGTATTCTGCCACTTACACATCTAGCCCAGCATTTCACTGGTTAATTGGAGATGGAGTCTTTTGGACTTTACTGAATGGGCTGGCTTTGAACCCTGACCCTCTGCATCTCAGCTTGCTGAGTATCCAGGTTTACCGGTATGAGCCCCAGGTGCCTGGCTAAATCATGTGTTTTAATTTTAACACATTTTGTTATGTTCAATGTACATGGCTTAGAAATACATAATGACAGTAGTTTGTATGCAGCAAACTACATTATTCTTAGAGAATTAGAGAACTAGAGTGCACATTTTGGTATTGAGATTTTCTTTAAAAAAATAAATGAGTAGAACCCTTGAAAGGACAATGAAATATAATATGATGGTCCCATATGTATATGAAGAAGTGTGATGTAAAACACAATGAGTTGCATGGTCCTACATGCTATGAATTCTGAGGATCCAACAATGAGGTGTGAGCTTTCATACAGCTCGGCTTTCTAAAAATTGTTGGTAATTGATCTTACATTAATTATCTCATTTCATTCCTAAAACATCCTGAATATTAGATCGGGTATGTATTGAAATCATAATTTGCGTATAAGAAAACATGGCTTAATGTATGGATCTGTGACCCCTCTGTATATCACTTTGACAATAAATAAGTAATTATATATATTTTTTTTTTAAAAAAAGGAAAACACATTGAGAGGCTGCTGGCTACTCCAAGTGGAGGTGATGGTGTCTTTCTAATTATAAGGCTGAGTTTTTTGCTGGCACATGGTAGCTGTGAGGATTATTCTAAAATAAGATTCCTGATCAAAGATGGCCTTTAGAACTTTTGATAACATTGAAAACTACTAGGTCTATCATGATTGCTCTCAACCAACTAATTATGCCTATTTAGAAGTAATAATTATATGAGAGTTCAGCATTTTCCATTTTCTGAAAAACAAGAAATGTAAGGTTAGACTCATTTTCTCTATACTGATGATGATGTAGGAGCTCAATGTAGTTCAGTGCCAATGTGATCCTTTTAAATAGGACCATATGAAGTTCTGCCTGATGCTTTGCTCATTTGAGCTAAATTTAAAAATTGAAGTGTTAGGGTCTTTTTTTAATAAGTTAGCAACATATTTCTAACAAATTTTTAATCTTTTATTGGAAAACTAGCATTTTGTGGATTCTTTGTTTTTGTTATTGTTTGTGGGGCATGAACGCAGGTGCTGACCCTGAGTTCACTCACTATGTTCCTTTCTCTCTTTCTTTCTTCCTCTCTTTCTTTTCTCCCTTCCTTCCTTCCTTCCTTCCTTCCTTCCTTCCTTCCTTCCTTCCTTCCTTCCTTCCTTCATTGCCAGTCCTGGACTCAGGTCCTGAGCACTGTCCCAGGCTTTTGTTTTTGTTTTGCTCAAGGCTAGTACACTACCACTTGAGCCATTGCTCCACTTCTTGCTTTTTGCTATATGTGGTGGTGAGGAATTGAACCCATGGCTTCATGTATACAAGGCAAGCACTCTACCACTAGGCCATATTCCCAGCCCTTCTTCCTTTCCTTTCAAGGCTAGTCCTCTGTCTCTTTGAGCCACAGTGCCTCTTCCAGGTTTTTGTTTTTGTTTTTTTTTGTAGTTAATTGGAGATGAGACTCTTTAACAGACATTCTTGTCTTCACTGGCATTCAACCATGATCCTCAAAGGTCAGCCTTCTGAGTAGCTAGGATGACAGACAGGCATGAGCCACCAGCACCCTGTACATTGGGACACTTCTAAAATGTATGTCTTATGCTTAAATACCTCTTCTCCACTGCCTTATGGAAGGAGCCCAAATTGACCCCAGCTTCTTTTTAATTTTCACAATGCTAATGGCATTCAGCAGCAGGAATTCCTGGTTTCTAGAGAGTTGTTCTCTTCCTGTGTTCCTGTCTCTGTCTCTTCTTCCTGGAATCTTCCCCATTGGTATCTGCCTGTCAAATGGCTACCCATTCTTAATGAACTACTCAGATGTGAAGTTGAAATGATAAATCTTTGCTTTCCTTGGCCAGCCCCGCCCCACCCTGGCGGTTTCCTGTTGTTTCTGCTTGGGGCACTGGAAGGCTCAGGCCAGGGCAGGACGGGCGATGGATGGGGGGCTGGGTGGGGCAGAGCGGACAGGCGGGACAGAGGCAGTGGAGTCAAAACAGGGTAAAATGATACACGGGTGTGCAATTTGCAAGCTGGGGGTTCTGGGTGCTGAGTGCTAAATACTAGGTAGCTGGGTGCTGGGTACTGGGTGCTGGGTGGCTAGGGGCTGGTTACTGGGTGTCTGGGTGCTAGGTACTGGGTGCTGGGTGGTTGGGTGCTGGGTGACTGGGTGCTTGGTAGCTGGGTGTTGAGTAGCTGGATGGTGTGGTCTGAGTAGTTGGGTGCTGGGTACTGGTTAGATGGGTGCTGGGTGCTAGGTACTAGGTGCCTGGGGTCTGAGTAGCAGGGTTCTGGGAACTGGGTGCTCAGTAGCTGGGTACTGGCTGCTGGCTAGCTGGATGGCTGGGTTCTGGGTGCTGGGTACTGGGTGCTGGGTAGCTGGGTACTGGGTGCTGGGTGTCTGGGTGCTGAGTAGCTGGGTGCTGGGGGCTGGTTGGCTGGGTGCTGGGTACTGGGTGATGGTGCTGAGTGGTTGTGTCCTGGTGCTGGGTGGCTGGGTACTAGGTGCTGGATTAGGTGCTGGATAGCTGGGTAGCTGGGTGGCTGGGTGCTGAGTAGCTGGGTACTGGGTGCTGGGTGTCTGGGTGCTGAGTAGCTGGGTGCTGGGGGCTGGTTGGCTGGGTGCTGGGTACTGGGTGATGGGTGCTGAGTGGTTGTGTCCTGGTGCTGGGTACTGGTTGGCTGGGTACTAGGTGCTGGATTAGGTGCTGGGTAGCTGGGTAGCTGAGTGGCTGGGTGCTGAGTAGCTGGGTACTGGACGCTGATTGGCTAGGTACTAGGTACTGGGTGCTGGGTGGTTGGCGGCTGGGTGCTAGGTACTGGGTTGAGTAGCTGGGTGGCTGGGTGCTGACTAGCTGGATGCTGAGGTCCAAATAACTGGATACTGGGTGCTGAGTAGCTGAGTGCTGGGTTGCTGGGTACTTGGTGCTGGGTACCTGGGTGGTGAATAGCTGGGTGCTGGGGACTGGGTGCTGGGTGGCTAGGTACTGAGTCGCTGGGTGCTGGGTACTGGTTGGGTGCTTAGTAGTTGCATGATGGGTAATGGGGGCTAGGTGCTGAGTAGCTGCATGCTGAAGGCTGGCATCTGGGTGCTGAGTAGCTGGGTGCTGGGTGGCTGGGTGCTGGGTACTGGGTAGCTGGGTACTGGCTGGCTGGGATGCTGGGTACTGGGTGCTGGGTGGCTGGGTGCTGAGTAGCTGGGGACTGGATGCTGATTGGCTGGGTGTTGGTACTGGGTGCTGGGGGGTTAGGTGCTGGGTGGCTGGGTACTTGGTAGCTGGGTAGCTGTGTGGGTGGCTGGTTGCTGGGTAGCTGGGTAGTGGGTGGCTGGGTGCTGGGTACTGGTTCGCCGGGTGCTGAGGGCACTGAGGGTTGAGTACCTGGGTGCTCAGTACTGGGTGCTGAGTAGGTGAGTGCTGGCTGGGTACTGGGGGTTGGGGTGCTGAGTACCTGGGTGCTGAGGGCTGAGAACCTGGGTGGCTGGGTAATGGGTGCTGGGTGCTGAGTAGCTGGGTGCCGGGTGGCTGGGTGCCGGGCCGGGATTCGAGCCCCAGTCCCCCTCCTCCCCGCCCTCCCCTAGGCCCCTTGCCTGTCCGTGTGTCCGTCTGTCCGTCTCTCTCTCAGTTGTCCCTGTGTCCACCCGTCTGTCTGTCTGCCTCGGTTTCCCTGCCCATCCGTCTGTCCGTCTGTCTGTCCCCAGGCCTGGGACCCTGTGCGCCTGTCGCTCTGTGCGTCCGTCCATCTGTCTACGTTCATTGGTCCCTGTCTGTCCGTCCATCCGTCTGTCTCCTTGTCTGTCTGTCCGTCTGCCCATCTGTCTGTCCATCTGTCTCTCGCTGCATGTCTGTCTGTCCATCTGTCTCCCTGTTCGTCCATCTGTCCGTCTGTCTGTCCATCCGTCTGTCTGCCGTCCGACTGTCTCTGTGTCTGTCACACTGCTTGTGTGTCCGTCTGTGTGTCCGTCTGTCTGTCTGTCCGTCTGTCTGTCCATCTGTCTCTCTCCCTGTCTCCCTATTTGTCCATCTGTCCTCCCTGTTCGTCCGTCTGTGTCTCTGTCTTTCCATCTGTGTCTTTTCGTCCATCTGTCTGTCCATCTGTCCGTCTGTCAGTCTCCCTGTCCATCCGTCCATCTATGTCTGTCTGTCCATTTGTCCGTCTCCCTGTCTGTCTTTCCATCTGTCCGTCCATCCGACTGTCTCCTTGTCTGTCTGTCTGTCTGTCTCCCTGTCTGTCTATCTCCCTGTCCATCTGTCTGTGTCTCTCTAGCTGCCTGACTGTCCCACAGCCGGTCTAACCGTCTGTCTGTCTGTTTGTCTGTCTGTGTTAGTGCCTGTTCCTGTCTGTGTGTCTCCCTCCCTGTCTCTGTGTCCACCCGTCTGTCCGTCTCTCCCTTCCCCTGTGGGCAGCCGAAGCGACAGACAGTGAGCCAGGCCCTGCGGCCCAGAGAGTGACCAAGCACCCAGCACCCCTCACGGAGGCACGGGAGGAGGACTGAGCGCCTAGCACACACACAGGAGGACTGAGCACCCAGCACCTCGTGTGGAGGAACGGAAGGAGAACTGAGCCCCCAGCGCCTCCTGTGGATTCATGGGAGGAGGACTGAGCATGCAGGCCCTCGTGTGGGACACAGGACTAACTGCCCAGCACCCACATGAGAAGACTGAGCACCCAGCACTTTGTGTGGAGGCACGGGAGGACTGAGCACCCAGCACCTCGTATGCAGACACCGGGGGAGGACTGAGCACCCAGCAGTAACAAAGGAAGACTGAGCACCCAGCACCTTGTGTTGAGACGCCAGGGGGGGACTGAGCACCCAGCATCTTGTGTGGAGATGCCGGGGGAGGACTGAGCACCCAGCACCCACGCAGGAGGACTCAGTACCCTAACCCTGGGTACGTGTGTGCATGCGGGGGGGAGGCTGGGGTGACCCGGGCGGCGCCATGATCAGGGCCCAGGCTGCAGGCTCAGCTCCACCACGGGCCATGGCTCTGCCTCCTCCTCCACCTCCTCCTCCTCCTCCTCCTCCTCCTCCTCCTCCTCCTCCTCCTCCTCCTCCTCCTCCTCCCAGCCCTACCTGCCTCAGTGTCTGTACCTTGGCTGGTTTCACTCAGATTATGGCCAGAGAATGGCTGAAGTAAATAACAGGAATGAAGAAAGGAAATGTATGGTGATTAGCAGTTCTTTGAGGGAAATGTTTACCTTTATTCACAAACAGTGTATGTGTTGGTAGTTTTCCTATTGCCAGAGAAAGAGAGTGTTGATTCTAAATGTTAGTTTTTAACATGAGAATCTTAAGCATTATATGTCATAACTCTAAAAAATGTTAGGTGTTTCAGAATCTTTCAAAAATATTTATTGTCTTTTTTCTCCTTTATTGTCAAAGTGAAGTACAGAGGGGTTACAATTTCATATATAATGCAGTGAGTACATTTCTTGTCCAACATGTTAACTCCTCCTCCCCTCCACATGCCTACCTCTTCCCTCCTGCTTCCCCTTCCACCCACGAGTTGTATGGTTGGATTACACCAAATGGTTTTGTGAGTATTGTGTTTGGAGTTGTTTGTAATTTTATCCTTTGTCTATTGATTTTGATATTTACTTTCTCTTCCCTAGCTCTAATACACCTATATACAGTATCCAGGGTGCTCAGATGAGATACAGTGATAGTGGGGGTAAAACCACAGGAAGGGAATACGAGAGAAAATAAAAAGGGTACGGATTCATATCGCATGTTGAAAATAATTACAATAATGATATACCACTTGTTTCCATAACATGGAGCTCATTTCACTTAGCATCATCTTAAGTGTCCATAAGGGCATAGCTATTGGGCTATTATGACTTCGGCTTTGACTAGCCTAAACATGTACTAATTATTCCAAAAACATGTACTAATTATTCCAAGCACCCAGCACCCCTCACGGAGGCACGGGAGGAGGACTGAGCGCCTAGCACACACACAGGAGGACTGAGCACCCAGCACCTCGTGTGGAGGAACGGGAGGAGAACTGAGCGCCCAGCGCCTCCTGTGGATTCATGGGAGGAGGACTGAGCACCCAGGCCCTCGTGTGGGACACAGGACTAACTGCCCAGCACCCACATGAGAAGACTGAGCACCCAGCACTTTGTGTGGAGGCACGGGAGGACTGAGCACCCAGCACCTCGTATGCAGACACCGGGGGAGGACTGAGCACCCAGCACTAACAAAGGAAGACTGAGCACCCAGCACCTTGTGTGGAGACGCCAGGGGGGACTGAGCACCCAGCATCTTGTGTGGAGATGCCGGGGGAGGACTGAGCACCCAGCACCCACGCAGGAGGACTCAGTACCCTAACCCTGGGTACGTGTGTGCATGCGGGGGGGAGGCTGGGGTGACCCCGGCGGCGCCATGATCAGGGCCCAGGCTGCAGGCTCAGCTCCACCACGGGCAATGGCTCCGCCTCCTCCTCCTCCTCCTCCTCCTCCTCCTCCTCCTCCTTCTTCTCCTCCTCCTCCTCCTCCCAGCGGATGACAGGGGGAGGTGCACGGCTGTCCGGCTGTCCGTGTGTCCATCCGCCCATCTCTTTGTCTGTCCGTCTGTCTCCCTCTGTGTCTGTCCGTCCATCCATTTGTCCATGTGTCCGTCTGTCTCCAGGTCTGTCTGCCCGTCTGCTCATCTGTCTATCTGTCCATCCATCCGTCCGTCTGTCTGTCTCCCTGTTTCTCCGTCTGTCTGTCTGACCATCTGCTCAGTGTGTTTGTCCGTCTGTCTCCAGGTCCATCTGTCCATGACTGTCTGTCTCCCTGTGTGTCTCACTGTGTGCTCATCTGTCTGTCTGTCTCCCTCTCTTGTCTATCTGTCTCCATGATGTCCATCTGTCCATCCGTCCTTCTGTGTCTTTTTGTCATCTGTCTGTCTCCAGTTCTGTCTGTCTGTCTCCCTCTCCACCTGTCTGTCTGTCCTGCTCATCTGTGTCCCTGTCTGTCTGTCTGTCCATCTGTCTGCTGTGTGTCTGTCTGTCCGTCTCCCTGTCTGTCTGTCTCCATGTCTGTTTGTCCATCTGTCTGCCTGTCTCTTGTCCATGCCTGTTTGTCTGTCTCCAGGTCTGTCCATCTGTCTCCCAGTCTGTCTGTCTGTCTGTTCATCTGTCCGTCCATCTCCCTGTCTCCCTGTCTGTCCGTCCGTCTGTCTTCATGTCTGTCCGTGTCTCGATTCCCATCGCTGTCTGTCTGTCACCCGCCCAAGCCCCCAGCCCCCCATGTCCCTCTGTCCCTCCGTCCGTCCGTCTGTCCATCTTCACCAGTCAACTTGTCGCTGACACAGGGAACGCGGGCGCTCAGGATCCTACAGGGCAGACAGACGGACGGGTGGATGTGGGCTCGAATCCCGGCCTCCCGCATGGCCCACAATGCGTTGCGTTCCCCCCCCCACCCTGGGGGCCCCGGGTTCAGATTCCTGCTCACCTCTGACAGCCCCAGCCCAGGCCCAGCGACCCCAGTGCTGCCGAAGCAGCAGGTGCAGCATGGCTGGCCCGGCGGGGACCCTTGAAACCTCCGACCGTGTGGGTGTGCACACACTCGGGGAGGAAGGGATGGGAGGGGGAGGGGTCACATGAAGTGGGGAGGGAAGGACACATGACCCTCAGATCCTTGCCCCAGCCCTCCCCACACGACTCCACCTGCAAAGGCTCCCCCCCATGTGAGGCCTCTGAGGACACTTCAAATCGCCACCTATCCACCCACAGGCCCAGAATCGTCTTGGGGACACTTGAAACCACCCCCCCACCCAGATCCCCATTCCCCCGGGGACACTTGAAACCGCTGTGGGGACACTCAAAACTGCCCTACATCCACTCACAGGCCCAAGGTTTTCGTGGGGACACTGGATACCGCCCTCCATCGATGCACACGCCGAGGGTTGCCTTGGAGACACTTGAAACCACCCCCTAAAGAACTGCCCCCATCATGGGGACACTTGAAACTGACCCTTACCCAGACCCCCTCCCCTTGGGGACACTTGAAACCGCCCTCCATCCACCCACAGGCCCAGGGTTGCCTTGGCGATGCTTAAAACCGCCCCCTACAGAACCACTCCAACCCGGGGACACTTGAAACCGCCCTCCATCCACCCACAGGCCCAAGGTGGTCCTGGTTACACTTGAAACCACCCCCCCAAGAGCCCCTCCCCATTGGGATACTAGAAAACACCCTTGGGACACTTGAAACCGCCCTGGGTACACTTGAAACCACCCACCACAGACCCCTCCCCACCCTGGAGACACTTGAAACGAATCGCCCCAGACCCCTTCCCCCGGGAACACTTGAAACCGCCCTCCATCCACCCACAGGCCCAAAATGGTCCTGGGGACACTTGAAACCACCCCCCCCAGAATCTCTACTCCTGGGGACACCTGAAACCTCCCTGGGGACAGTTGAAACCACCCTCTGCTCCCCAAACTCCACCGTGTTGCTCCAGGAGCCCTAGGTCAGGGTGCGGGCTTCCCTGGCCCGGATGCACAGGCCTGGTGAGGCCCGGGTTCGAGGCCTGGCAGGGCGTAGGTGTTGTCTGAGCCTCCCAAGACCTCAATGTGGGGGGAGACTCGCCATGGGGCAGGGGTAAACTGAGGCACGGGGCGGTTCCAGGAGCACTCACCGGGGAGTCCTGGGAGACCAGCTGGCCACCATGCTAAAAGAACAGAGCACAGGCCTCAGTCAGCACTGACTGCGGGGCAGGGTGCTGGACCGTGTACTTCTGGGTGATGTGCTTAGTACTCCCACGTGCTGTGTGGAGTACTCCCCAGTGCTGGGCTGAGTACTCCCATTTCACACTAATCCTGAAACCCACCTCTCCCAACCAATACTGGACTGAGTAGTCCAGGGTGCTACAACCAGTACTCCCTGGTGCTGGACTGAGTACTTCCGGGTGCTTCACTGAGTACTCCCATCCCTCCCCGGTGCTGGACTGAGTACTCCCATCCCACACCAATCCGGAACCCCACCCCCTCCTGAACGTTGCTGGACTAAATACTCCCCGCCAGTGCTGGACCGAGTACTCCCGGGTGTTGCACTGAGTACTCCCATGCACAGGGGCAGCTGGTACCGGAAGTTGTGCTTGCTCCACTGCCTCCAGGTCCTGTGTGGCTCCCACCATACCTGCCAGCCCCGGGGGCCGCAGGCAATGCTCACGTTTCACAGGGGGTCAAAGTGTTCTGAAAACTGCCACAGATGAATGGAGGGACACCGGGTGGGGTGGGGGGGCTCGAAACTGCCCTCGGTGGTGCCAGGGATACTTGAAACTGCCCTTGTGGGTCTTGGGGGACACTCAAAACTGCCCTGGATGCTCATGGGGACAGTGGAAACCGCCCTCCATCCACCAAGGTGCTCGTGTGGACACTTGAAACCGCCCTCAGCGGTCTCGGGGACACTTAAAACCGCCCTGGATGGTCCTGGGAAAACTTGAAGCTGCTTTTGGGGGTCATGGGGAACCCTTGAAATCGCCCTAGGTGGTCTTGGGGATACCTGAAACTGCCCTCCATGCACCAAAGTGCTCGTGGGGATACTTGAAACCACTCTCGGTGGTCTCGAGGACACAAATCCGCCCTCGGTGTTCTTGGGGACACTTTAAACTGCCCTTGGTGGTCTCTGGGATACTTGAAACCGCCCTGGGTGGTCCAGGGGGTACTGGAAACCACCCTCACCAATTTCACGGGCATAGAGCCAGGCGTCCAGGAAGTGGACGGGGCCAGCGGGGCTCGAGCCGGTGACCAGGGCGTAGGTCTGGGCCCAGAGGCCAGCAAGATCGGGGAGGATGCAGCCCACCTGGAGGCCGGACTGGCACATGTCGGCCAGCACTCATGGTACAGGCCGGTCCTAGGGAGTGGTGGGGCATTAGAAACTCACAATGGCCGAAGGGGGGGACATTAGAAACCGAAAATGGCCAACAGAGGTGGCATTACAAACTGACAATGCCAAAGAGAGGCGTTAGAAACTGACAATGGCGGGATGAGCGGGGAACATTAGAAACCGACAATGGTGGGGAAGGGGCATTGAAACCGGCAGGGGTGGCCCCACCTGGAGTCCGGATCCTGAAGGAATACTGTGTCCCCCGCGGTGCCTGCGGCCCCAGTGCCCATGAGCAGTTCAGGGCCTGGGCCTCGAAGACATAACACACAAGGCCTGGGGAAACAACATGGCGGGGGGGGGGGTGGAGGGTGGAGGGCCTGTGGGGAGACTTACCCCTGACCCTTCAACCCCACGACCTCTGACCCTTCAACCCCAAAACCCCTGACCCTTCAACCCCATGTCCCCTGACCCGTCAACCCATGACCCCTGACCAGTTCAACCCCATGATTCCTGAACTTTCAACCCAATGACCCCTGAACCTTCAACATATGACCTGTGACCCCTGACCCTCGATCCCCCCCCCCTACCCGGAACCTCAGGACCTCACCCGGGTTTGTGAACCCCAGGCCTTTGGTCAGGGGCCTCCTGGCCACAGTGAGTGTAACCTCGAACTCGACTCCCTGGTACCACAGGAGATCCCAGAATTCGCAGCTACATTGTCCGACGGGGACCTTGGAGAGCGGGGGGGTCGGTGCCTTGACATAAACCGGAACACCTGGGAGATCCATTCGTCCATCCATGCCTCAACTTAGCCCCCGGAACACCAGGGAATGTGGGCCAGCCCACCCCTGCCTCAGTTTACCCCCACAGCCCCCACCATTGGCCTCCCAGGGTGGGGGCCTGGTGTCTCCGTCGTGCCTCGATTGCCCCAACTGTCCAGCAGTGTGACCGACCCCTTGTTCAGGTTCACAACGATGCACCGGGCCTCTGTGGTGGTGGCCACACAGTGCAAGCTTAGCCTGGGGCTCCTGGAGTCGAAGGTCAGGCCCAGGTCAGGTACAGGGTCAGGGGTCGCAGGGCCCAAGGTTGGGGGGGTCTCAGGGGTCAGGAGTGCGCGGGGAAGCTTCCAGAAGATGGTGTGGGAGTCTCTGGATGGGTGGGGGGGGCACAAGGAACAAAGGTGAGAAGTCAGGATCATCCATACAAGGGTACTGTGTTCGAATCCTCCCTTGGGCTGATGGAGGAACCAGAAAGGAGGTGAGTTACCCGGATGAGCTTCAGCCATGAGGACGAGGAGGAGGAGGAGGAGGAGGAGGAGGAGGAGGAGGGGGAGGAAGATGGAGGCTGCAGACCAGGGGAGGATCAGGGCAGGAGGCCTGGACCTGGAGAGCACTGTGGAGAGAGCAATGGGGATGGGTGGGTGGATGATTGGGTGGATGGGTGGAAGAGTGGGTGGATTGATCGGTGGGGGGGTGGATGGGTGGGTGGATGGGTGGATGGGTGGGTGGATGAATGATGGGTGGGTAGATGGGTGGGTGGATGGTTGGGTGGGTGGGTGGATGGATGGGTGGGTGGGTGGATGGGTGGGTGGATGGATGGGTGGGTGGGTGGATAATTGGGTGGGTGGGTGGGTGGGTGTTGCGTGGGTGCGTGGGGGATGGGTGCTTGATCTCATCCCTCTCTCCTTCCCCCTCCCTCTCCTCCCTGGTGGCCCCTGGGGCTTTCACACTCACTGCAGGCCATTGGCACATCGGGTCGGGTGTGGGGCAGCCAGGGTGCCCGTCTTGGTTCCGGGGGTTTGGGCTGTCAGGTGTGGACCCCCGGGTGGGTGTCCTGGGGAGCTTGGGGCGGCTGGGCCCTGACGTTTCTGGGCTCCGGACGGGGAGTGGATGCCGCTTCCCCTTTCTCGCTTCTCCTGGGGGTTTCCTGGCTCCTGAGCATCTCATTCTCCTTTCTCGGGGATGGGGAAGCCAAGGCGGCACCCCGGTGAGGACAGGCCTTGGGGCCTCGGGGGTGCGGGTGCCATGCACAGACAGACAGACAGACAGACAGACCTGAGTCCTCCTTGGGTGGTGGTGCTGGGTGCTGAGTCCTCCTGGGTGGTGGTATTGTGTGCTGAGGCCTCCTGGGTGGTGGTATTGAGTGCTGAGTCCTCCTTGGGTGGTGGTGCTGGGTGCTGAATCCTCCTTGGGTGGTGCTGGGTGCGTCTCCCAGACAGAGAGACACAGTCCAGTCGGAGGAATGGAGGGGCGGACAGAGGGACGGACATGTGGATTGGGAGACGGAAAAGGAGGGACGGGCGGACACACAGACGGAGAGAGGCGCAGACACACAGACAGACGGACAGACAGGACAACATAGAGACAGACAGGGAGACAGACAGACGCACAAGAGATGGACAGACAGATGGACAGGGAGACAGACACATAGACAGACAGATGGATGGACAGATGCAGGGGGCCCTGCACCCCGGGCGCTCTCCTGACCAGCAGGAGAGGCAAGGAGGCGCGCCCCTCCCCGCCGAGGGTGAACCCAGAATAGGTAATAAGCAGCAAGTCGCCCGCACGCAGCCCAACCCAACCTTTATGCCACAGTTAGATGGTCAGTCGACTTGGGCAGAGTTCAAGACCGCTCTCTGTTTATTGGCGCGAACCCCATCTTAAGTATGGGCAATGGCAGCAGGAAGAGGAGGGGTGTAACATACCTAGTCAGGGGCTACGATTGGCGGTCGGAGCTGTCCGTCAAGGGTGGAAGGCCATGGGACCTCCCTAAGGGGCGGCCTGAGTCTATGTCACTACCAGCAGGACCACCCCAGGTTACTGCCTAGAGCTGCCTTCCAGTTCCGGACCCCGAAGGCAGGCGGGGTTAGCCAGGATCCCTCTCCCCGGAGGCGGTGCAACAGTCACACAACTCCAGGGCGTGCACAGTCGGGGCCAGGCGGTGCGCCCCACATCTCCTCCTTTTCTGTTTAATAAGCTGGTGGATGTCCTACTCGAGAAAGTGCCTGTCTTAGGTCGTCCCCCCCTGAAGGATCTTACCTGTCATTGGCTGGCCATCCTAGCTCGTCGGGCCACCCTGCCTATGAGGCTTGCCAGCCCCAGCAAAGGAACAAGGTGGGAGGAGAGGGGTCTGTGCTCAAGAGGAGGCCCTGCTATTTCTGCCTCACGCCTGTGCACTCTGGTAGGCTGCACATCCTGGAAGGGGCCATGACCAATTTCATAGGGTTCCCAAATGGCTAAAGGCAGCATAATGCTGCCAAACCACCGTTGACTGGACAGCTCTGGCTCATTGCTTAAGAACTAGGGGAAGCCTATTTGCCCTAGCATGGTCAGGTGTAAATACAGAGGCTATATAAGCACAGAGGCAAATGCAAACACAGGTCATGGGGGTCTCTCCCACGAGGAGGAGAGGGTAGGGGAGCCACCAGCATTCCTTCCAGAGGGACCAGCCAACACAGCAAGCCTGCAGCTCCCAATGAACAGTACCCACACCTTGCTCCCTGTTGATCTTGCTAGCACCTGGCACTGGACCGTACATGGGGGGAATGGAGTGGATCGGGTGAGAGAACAGAAACACTTATTTCCTTGAAGCTTAAGAACATAATGGGAGGGCTGAAAGTGAGGAAGTGGGTGGATGGACCTTGAATAAACATTCAGAACCATCTAGTTCTCCTTTCTGTTACAACCTAAAGCCTGCAAGACCAGAGATCTGTCACACAACTCTCCTCTATATTATTGGCACCAAAAGGGTCCGAGGACATGTTAGATTGTTGCAGAGCCATAAATGAAGTACTCATTTTCAGTACTTGATGCACTTAGGGTACATTTGAAACCCATTTCCCTCTTCTACCTTTACGCTTCTATCTCCCTAACACACCTGAAGCCAAGTTTATCATCCAATTGAGGAGGAAGAGAGCAGAGGAGGAGGAGAGCAGAGGAGGAAGAGAGCAAAGGAGGCGGAGAGCAGAGGAGCTCAGAGGAGTGCAGAGGAGAGCATTATTTATTTTTGTTTGTTTTGCTCCCAGCTGGGAGGAGAGCCACAGGCTGAGGATGGTCCTTGCCTGCGGGTCCCCGTGCTGAGCCCCATACAGGTCCCTCACCGCGCCTGCCTGGCACCTACTCTGCCAACTACTTGTGCAGCCGCCAGGACTGAACTTTGGAGGACTTGTCGCTACTCCTCTGGCCAGTTGTCTTGGCAGGAGGTAGAAGGTGGCCAGAGGACCCCCCCCCTTACCATGCTGGTGAAGAAGCCTGTGGGGAAGGGAGCAGGGTGAAAGGCTGGATCTGAAGAACCCAGCCCTTCCAGGCAGCATTGCACCTGTGCCATGCCCCCGTGCACCACCCTGGCCACCCTCCTCTCCGGGGTGGCCATGATTTCGTGTCTGTAACTTGGGGTGAAAACCAACGACCTTCAGGCGAGGATCCTCACCCTGGAATCTGCTAAAAGGGCACCCTCCGTTCCCCTGCTGCCGGAGAAGGCAGATCAGCTGAAGACCATAGTCAGGTGTGTGAGGCTGGGCCTTGCTCGAGGGGGAGTTGCATGTGGATAGAATTTTGCACAGGTTCAGTCAGTCTACAGGATCCACCCTTACTGGTTATACAGTTGATTTGGGATGTGTGAGCCTCTGTGGTATCTATTCAAGTCCCTTCCTTGGTTTCTCTCCAAGTCTGTGTGGAGGATCTTCCCTCTGTCTTCCTTAAGGATTGCATGTTGCAATGGCAGTAGGGGCTTTGCCCGGCTGTTTAGTTTTGTGGAGTCTGGGCTGTCAGCATTCTCAGTTGTATGGAGAATATTCATTGTAATGCTCACATCTGTTTTTCATTTGATAAGGTTAGGCCTTATCAATAGAGAATGGTAAGCACTCTTAAAAGTGAAATAAGCCCATAGATTTAAAAATTCATTTAACTCGGAATTCTTTTCATATTAAAGGTTTTAAAAATTGGGGAAAAAAAGTTTTCCTTTGTTTTTTTGGAGGGGGAGAGTTAACAGAGGTTATGCTCAGATATTGATGAATGGAGAATTGAAAGGGATTCCTTTAAAGATGACTTAGACTCCAGTAGGGAGAGGGTAGTTTTTCTGCCAGTGGAGAGATGCAGTAGTTGCAGCCCGAATGTGATAAAGTATGTCTACAACATTGGCTGTTATTGATAGGACACACATTGCCATGAGCTGCATTGTTAGTGCCGGAGTTTTGCCTTGGCTGTGCAGGGAGAGGGTGGGGATAGTTGAATAATGAAGAAAGGTATTCCCCAAATCTTTCAATCTATGTCAATGTTAAATTGATTTTTAAATTAAAAACAAAATTATGTCTTGAGTACTGTTAGCATTGGCTAAGATCCATGCACTTACATAAATGCTGTTTGTGCAGGCTATCAAACATTATTAACAGCCACAGAGGAAGAGTCCCTGAAGAACTCACAGAACTGGGATACTACTGCTAGCTCTTAATATATCTTCTTTTCCTACAGGAATCCTACGAACACATGGCTAAACTGAGAATCACAAGAGAAACACCTTCTGAGTGCAACTGTCCAGCAGGTAAGAAATGAAACTTAACTAGGTTCCATCTAGGGGAGAGCATTTGCAAACAAACGATCATATGCCTGTCAGGTCTACCTGTAACAGTAACAGAGAAAGAATGCAGACCCAACTTGCTTTAAGAAAATCAACATGTCTCCCTTTGACAGATGGTGAGTAAAGCCACAAATATTATTTTAAGCAGCATACCAGTGTCTGTGAGGGGAAAAAAAAGAGCTAATCACCATGAAAAATATTGGCAAGGGGATATACAAATTTCTTAGTATCCCGGATTGAAAAGTCATCTTCAATTTTATTAAATAACTTCAGTGTTCGTGGTGAACCTGGTCTGAATAGCTGTGAAGCCCTGGTGTCTAATGTTATATTAGTGCAGAGTTTTTTGTGGTTATTATATTCGCAAGTGATCTGACCTGTAGGTAAAAATGAAGACTAAAGGAAATTAGTTCTTTATTTTGTTCTCAGTACCTTGCCAGAAATATTCTTCCATGTTGTCCATTTTTCTGTGTAGTTATAAGAAACCATAGTGACAGTGTGTATTAGAAGGATAGAGACGAAAGGGTAGTGAATGAGCACCCCCACCCCCCACCCCCGAATCATTAAATCTTCATTCAGAGACTTCTGAGCCTTGGTTGTTGTCTGTAGACCTAACAATTTAAAAGCTCTTGGAATATGGCCAGGGGAAGGCATTTAGTGGATACAATATTATATAAGGCATCAAAACTCCCATGAATCTCAAGAAGTTCTTTAGATAAACATGGTGAATGTATTTATGAACATTCTAGTTTCTTTCATCCTTATGCATGGAAAATGAGTCTTTTTCTCTCATATGGAAGAGCTCATTTCAATGTAGTCATGTGCTTCATAATGACACTTCAACCCAAGACAGGTCACAAATATAACAGTGGACCCCTAAGATTGTGTAACCTAGTGATGTCATAGCCAGCTTAGTTTGTGTGAGTGAGCTGTGTGATGTTTGCTCAGCAGTGGGATGGCAACAGCACAGCCCTTAGAACACGCCCCAGTTATGATTAAGCTGCAGGTGACTGTGAAAAACTTTGCGGCTGCTGTTCACTGCTGGCTCACGCCTGTAATCCTGGCTACTCAGTAGGTGGAGATCTGAGAATTGCAGTTCAAAGCCAGCCTAGTCAGCAAAGTCTATGAGACTCTTATCTCCAACAAACTAAGAAAAAGCTGGAAAAGGCACTGTGGCTCAAGTGGTAGAACGCTAGCCTTGAGCACAGAGAGGCTCAGGGATAGCACCCAAGACCCTGAGTCCAAGCCCCGGGACTGGGGATAAAAAGGACTACTGCCTGTAATTTCTTATAGTTTGCGGTTGGTTTTTGTCTCATGATAACTAGTTCAGGCACAGTTTAGACTTTTCAATTTTCAGGTTATACAGCATAAAAGCTTTTAGTATTTGTATTTAGTATTTGTATTTGACCATCTTTGAGATATATTATTTTTTCAGTGAAGGCTTTTGATGAGAAGACAAAGCGTGGATGTTTGACATTGTGTGTTTCATCCTGAGTAGTTGAGAAAGACCTCAGAAGTAAGATATTCAAGGGAAGAACTTTTCCAGGACAGGAATGAAATCACAGCTGCCCCTGCCCCATAGAGATGATGTCAATTTCCCCGACAGTGGGTAGGGTAGGTATAGGACTTCACAAATCACACCTGGCAGGAAAGAGCATCTTTTGAATATACAAAAAAATCCAGTACACGGGCTGTGTGTATGTGGGGAGCTTAAATTTAATTTGGAAGATTCATAACAAACTTGGTAATATGTTGAAAAGTGACCACACTGAGTTCTATTTCCAGAGGAGATACTATTGTTTTTATGATGCTTCATGTAGGCCAGTGATTGAACTCTTGTCATCTGGGAGAAAGCTATTATCCTTAAGAGTTTGCTGTATATTCCCTGGGATGATTATTACAGACTTTGTTTTTCCATCTTGCTTTTTTTGGGGTCAGTCCTGGGCCTTGGACTCAGGGCCTGAGCACTGTCCCTGGCTTCTTCCCGCTCAATGCTAGAACTCTGCCACCTGAGCCACAGCGCCCCTTCTGGCCGTTTTCCATATATGTGGTGCTGGGGAATCGAACAGAGAGCTTCTTGCCACTAGGCCATATTCCCAGCCCTGTTTTTCCATCTTAATGTGATAAATGAATAATAAACAGCAATTCTCTTGGGTTGTTGTTTATTGGTTGCTCTATCACCTGCTTTCCTTCTTGCCACCACTAGAACTCTGCATTACATCAGTTTTTACCTGGCTCCTTGGGAGGGAACTCTGAAGGGGCACATTCAAACACACAGAACCAGATGGGGTTTTTGGTGAGTTACAGAAATAAACTCAGTTCTGCTTGTCCAATAACAAGACATCACCCAAACGCAGGCTTTGTGTTAAAAGATTCTGGAGAAAACCAGCTGATGCAGGATTATCTTAGGGAATGAGCTGGCTGGCCAAAAGGGCTTAGAAAGAAGATATGGCACTTCCCACCTGATTTGGCTGGAACCTCTGTTCGCCATGTGTGACTAAGACTTGTCACCCAGACATCTGTTTGCAGGACAGAGTGAGACAAGTGTGACCTCAACTCAGTTCCTGTGGACACATGCCCATCCATTGAAGTTGACACTCTTGATGACAGGCTGAGTCTCAGAGCCAAGGGTCGGTAGCAAAGAAGCAAATTTGTGTTGTTTGTACTCACTGATGGCTTCTGCTAGAACTCAGGTCTTACTGGGGTTTTCCCAGGTAGCCTCTGTGGGAAGGCTTTGAGGACGATTTATTGAATGGCTTCTCACAGTAGGAGAGGCTCTTTGTGATTTACTTTCTATAACTAGGAGAGTTTTAAGTGCTAGCAATCTTAGGATTTGTCCCCTGGGCAGAGGGACTCCAGAGCTAGAAGCCTAATAAGGAATCCAGAATGAGTTGGATATGTCTAGACTGCAATCTTAGATCTGATACTAAATAATGGTGTGACTGTGATCAAATGAATGCACTTCATTTTTTCACCAGGAAAAAAAAAAGACTAGAAATTCCTTCTCCATTGTACGATTTATGTAAATTTTTTGGCATATTAGTGTTTAGAGCTTAAATAATACTTCTGTTTTTTTTGTGTTGGTTTTTTTTTTGTAAGTTTCTCAGAAAGACTAGGCAAATTCTCTTACCACTAAAGCTGCACCCACAGTTCATTAGTCTTTTTCTTACATTCCTTCCTCTGCTCCACAGAGGAACAAGTGGGAAATGTTGCAAAAGTTGCTCAGAACCTAAAGCTAATGTACATGGCGGTTAGTTAAACATCTGTAGGTCATTTATAAAGATAATCTTGCCTGTCAGTATCTCTTGGTGTTGTAGCAGTGGAATTTGGGGTTTTCATGATACCTAGTTTTGTCTCCAAAGTGTTCACCAAAATGACAGGGGATACAGACCATTTAGACCGAAGCATACCGGGTAGAAAGACTTGGATTTATTGGGCATGGACTTAGTAAAGAGTGTCTTTACAGCTTCAATATGAGATGTTTACCAAAATGAGTGTCTTCTCCATCTGACTCGTAGACCTATTCAAATCAGATTTATTTATACAGTGATATTTATAACATAAAATTGGACAGTCATTATTATATCATCTTTGTCCTCAGTAGAAAGGCATATTTACCTTTTTTGTAAGATCAAGAGACGCTCTAGAAAACCAAAAGAAAATTTTCTTTTAAGAACCCCAAATAATTCATCAAAGCTATGTTTAGCAGATTTGCGTTAGCAATGGCAGAGACAAGGAAATAACAGCTGCTATTTGTGGCTTGATCCCTGTCATACCTGACTGTCTCTAAGAGAGTAACTTGGCTCGTCACTATGGCTACAGAATTCTACTTCAGGTTGTGTTCTTTGGATCTTCCATGAAGTATGCATAAAGCAGGCATATTTACAGAAAGGTTTCTCTGTCCAGCCAATGAAGAACGATGGGAATGGATACACCATTCAAGTGATAAGAACTCATTCATCAGTACCATTGGCCTCCTCAGCCTATTAGGTGTTGAAAAGATATGTCCCAGCCATCCCAGAGGACCATGCAGAGATCATCACAGACAGGAGAAAAGGTTCAAAAGGAGGTTTATAAGTGGGGCCATAATTCCCATGGGAGAGGGAGCTACATGGTGTCTGCACCTTATCCAGGTGGCAGCTTCTCTCTCTGGGGGTAAAGGGGAAGTAGATAGGTAGTGAGTAGGAGTGGCTCATTAGGTATGGGTGGATCTGGGGGCTAGTGGGAGGAGCTGAGGACCTGAGGCTAAGGAAATGCAAACAGGTATAAGAACCTCTGTGGTGTCATCCATGAAGAATAGGAAATGAAGAAAGCCACCTTGGCTTTTTCATTAACATGTTACACAATCTTGTGCAAATCATTTCCACATATGGCTTTTTACAAACTGGTCATATCATTGTAAGTAAGAGCTGGGCAATAACGACTTAGCATCTTAGTCAATTCTCTACCTAGCATAAATTCTAAACAGTACCAGATTTTGGGATTATTTTTGGGGGGGAGCAAATAAGGCAGACTTGCCCTGTATCCTCATGGAGTTTCTAGTTCCATGAAGATGACACCAAATGTTAATTTGAAAAGGACTTTCCATGTGGGATAAGCAAAATCAAGAGGAGTACATTTTGGAGCATATAACCTAAATCTATGAAATGTTTACAATATGGGAAGTTGTTTAAATGGTTTGGTGGTAGAGAAAGAAAACTATACTTATGTTTCAGAAATTCATAATAGAAGAAAATATGGCTCCTGAGAAAATCTGTAGGAATGGATACAACGTTTGTTGGTTGCCTTTTGAATTTCTAAGAATTGATGGATAGGTAGATAAAGGTACACTGGTAGCTGATCTGCTGATATTCCAAATGAAAGAAACATGATATTTTTTTTCTTGGTCATGGGGCTTAAACTCTGGGCCTGGGCTCTGTCCCTGAGCTCTTCAGCTCTACCACCTGAGCCACTTTCTAAACATGACTTTTAATATAGAATGGACAGCCTGTTCTATATGATGATAGTCTATTCTATTCTATGAATAGTGAGATTAAAGTTGAGAACTTCTTGTGTGGAGTGTTTAACAGCTACAGGTAAAAAGTGAGACTAGAAGCCATCTGGTGGTGGCTCAGTTATAATTCTAGCTTCTTAGGAGATTGCAATCTGAAGGTTGAGATTCAAAGCCAGCCTAGGCAGGAATTTCCATGAGTCTCTCACCTTCAATAGCCACCAAAAAGCCAAAGTAGAGCTGTGGCTCAAGTGATAGAAAGCCAGCCTTGAGCAAAAAAGTTAAGGGGCATTGCCCAGGCCCTGAGTTCAAGCCCTAGTATGAGCATACACAGAAAGTAGATACTTCTTAAGGTATCCTCTATACTTATGAAATGACTATTTACAAAATGGGAGTAAATGCCAACAAGCGCAAGTACCCCTCATTCCCAAGTGGGAGCAGTACAGATCCTGGTGATGGATTGAGGTCGCCCCAGTATGGTGATGGACGTAAATGGTCACGCTTGCTTTGAGATAGAGCATTCTTCCCCCTGGTGTCAGAGCCTTTGTGTTCCTTTGCTAATCCAGTGGATTTGAGCATATAAAACTCCATGTCTTGCTGTATACATTTTCAATGATATAGAGAACAGAAACAGTTTTACCTTAAGAAACTTGAATAAGCAACTTGAGATGGTGAATGTTATGGAAATGAAAATGGCAGATATTCTCCACTTCCTGTGACACAGAACAGGGCACAGTGATGAGGGTGCCCCCACGAATGTCCCCAGTAAGTCTTTCTGAGGCCTAATGAATCCAACAGGCTGGACATGACATGCTCAGTGACTTTTCTGCTGAGAGTGGACAAGGACAAGTTGCCTTTTGAAGGGGTGTTCTTGTTCTCTTTTGTCTGCCTTGTTTACAAATGAAGAAGCTAATTCTTCCAATTCTTGCTCTGTGATGCTTGGCTTGGAACTTGAGGCCTTTTCCTTGCTTCATTTAAACCACTCCTCCAGTTCCTTTTTTTTTTTTTTTTTTTTTTTGGCTTTTGAGTTATCTTTGGATAGTCTTTTGGGCTGGCCAGCCCTCCCCTTCCTCTATCTCTTCCACCTTTCTCCCTTTTCCTCTGCCCTTTTCACTCTTCTTCCCCTTTAACTCCTCCTCCCCTCCCTCCCCTGCTTTTCATTTGATCAGGTGGTCTCAAGACTGTGCTCCTCCCTACCTCTGTTCCCCAGTATCTGGGAAACAGAAGTGTGCCACGATGTCTGGCTTCCTTTCCCTTTCTCACTGTAGTAATTCCGTTGGTAATTATGTAAAAGGATACCAATACGATATGGAATTTCAATTCACTGTACCTTATTCGATGTGTGGGAGCAAGCATTCTTTCAAGGCCACAGTCTGCTCTGCTTCTGATTGCTTTGTAAGGGTGTAAAATGAACACTGTGACATGACCAAAATGGAAGCCATCCAAGACCTATCATGAAAAATTGTTTGGGTGCCCTCCTTACCATGTTAGAGACTTTCTGGGGTGGTTTGGTGGAAGTGGAGAATGTGAAAACTGTTTATGGATGACTCTGAGCTGCAGGCTGAAACCTGAAACCCAGGATATGACTGGCTACACCTAGAAGCATTGCTACCTAACCTGGCTTGCCAAGATGGGTGAAGTTTGGTGGGGTGGTTTAAAGTGCCATGGAATTTCACAATGCCCCCATCCCTCCCCAATTTGTGTTAACAATGGTGATTCTTACGTGGAGATAGGAGGAACTGAGCTAAATAGTAGTTCACTGCTCCACCAGTTTCTTCCCAATTGAATTGCGAGCTATCCCTTGTCTTCTTTGGTGATGGACAAAATCAGTAGAGAAAGCAAATAGTTTCTCCAACCCATCAGCTCTAAGATACCTGAAATGCAGTCAATGTTGCCCTTGTGTATAGTAGATACAGCCACAGCCATGAACTTTGGGCTAGTATTCCAACAGCTAGAATAAGTGGAATTAATACTGTCATTCAACTTACTGTGGAACTTCTTCCTCTCAAAATTTGGAATTTCTATGAGTACAGGATAATTTGGAATTGCGATGACACTTCTGACGTCATTGCATCCAGAGATGTCACTGCCTCTTCAGTTGAAGGCCTTATTCTCTTCACGAATGGTAGTTGAAATGTATTCATTTCCCTTCATAATGTGTTCCTTACATTGATCACTAGATTCATGCAGTTTTTGTTATAAGGGCATACTTATAGGCTTTGACACCTAAAATGTAAAAAAAAAATTATAATTTCAATTTATAGGCGTTCTGGTCTTCATTATGGACATGAAGCTTTAATTCTTGTATTTAAAATATATTCACACGTTATAAAATACAATGATCATATTTACTCTAATTGAGTAAATTGTAGCAAGCTCTGGCTTGTACATTATGGTATAACTGGGAGTCAGAATATATGTCTAGATAGTCTTCTTTGTTATCGGTTCCTCTCGCCTCTTCTCCCACTCTTCTCACCTCTTTTCCTCCTCTTCCTTCTCCCTTTTCTTCCAAAAGAGCTCAATGTTCCTCACTGAAAGTGAGGAACATATTCCTTAATCTGTTAGCACTAGAAAGTTGGGGAAATGCACAATGTAACCCACTGTGATATACATCACAAACATCAACATCTCTCACCCCATCCGTCTGCCTTAAAGTCTGAGATTTTTTTAAAGCCTTTAAGTCATCCCAGTTTTTGACATGTTTCTGTGCATTTTTTCATTTTTCTTTGTGCTTTTTTACTTTTTGGTGCCTGCACCAGGGCTTGTACACAGGTCCTGAGTGCTATCCCTTAGCCTTTGCACTCAAGGATAGTGGTCTACCACTTGAACCACAGCTCTGTTTCCTGATTTTTTGGTGATTAATTGTAGATAAGAGACTTTCTGGTGCATGCTTTCTTTGAACCTTGATTCTCAGAAATCATTCTCTTGAGGATTACAGACATGAGCCACTGGCACCTTGCTCCTTGGAGCTTTTATTCTTCACACATACGCACATAGAGTCTTGTCAACAAGTTGCTGCTGCCATTAACTTTTTAATATAGTTATTGTTAACACTAGAGTTTTGTTGAGCAGTTAATGTTTAGCTGGCCAAATAGTATCTGCAACATAACTTTCCCCCAAATTACAATGTCCCTTAGTATCTGAAGTGGGTTGGCTCTACAACCCATGTGGCTAATGAAGTTCTTTTGATATAAAACAGTACAATACTTGCATATAAACTACAAACATCCTTCATATACTTTGTCTTCTCTAGATTGCTTACAGTAAGTAATATAATTGAAATAATGTGTAGCTAGATTTTATACCATGTTATAGGGCATTATGACAAGAAAACAGTGTGAATGTGTTTTTAGTACAGATGCACTGCTTTTCCCTTAAAGATGTACAATCTGTAATTGGTTGAATTTGCATATGCAGAGTATTTATTTGTGCATTATTTATAGAAACTATGCTGTAAGAAAGTTGGTCTTTGGTAAAATGATGATGGTTCTATGTTGAAACTGAAATGGACACCATGAGGAGACTGTGAGTTTTGTGTCTGCATTTAAATGACAGGCAAGATCTTGAGAAATTACTAATATTGTAGCCAATATTGACTGAGAAATCCAATGCATTTCACAGAGAGAGTGTAAATCTGGCCACATTGCAACGCGTACAACAGAAGGAAAATTGAAAGACTATCTTGTTCCCATTGAAATGAATGTCCACTGTCATCAGGTGTTTGAGCAGGGAGTTGTGGATAGCTCTTTGGCCAAGCAAAGCACATTTTATACGTGTCTGGTAGGACATGCAATAGAATGACACAGCAGCTCTACAAGCTATGAGCTTTGTTGAGTGATAGTTTTCCTTCCGTATATCGTTTCAAACTATGGGCTTCAAGGAAGTCTGGAACATAAAAATGACTTTTTGTTTTGACAGACCTGGGGCTTGAACTCAGGGCCTGGGCACTGAGTATCTTTTGCTCAAGGCTGGCACTCAGCTCTACTCTGAACTATCTGGTGGTTGGAGCTTAGTGTCTTGTAGACTTTTCCTGCCCAGGCTTGCTTTGAACTGTGATCCTCAGATCTCATTTCTGAATAGCTAGGATTGTAGGCATAGGCCACCAGTACCTGACTTCCTGACTTCCTGAATTTTGCTCCTCTGTCCTCTGTCCTCCTCCTCAGGCCCCCTTCCTTCCTTCCTCCTCCTTTTTTCACCTTTCTTCTTTTTTCCCCTTCCTCCTCCTTTTTTCATCTTTCTTCTTTTTTCCCCTTTTCTTCATTGCTTTGCTTTCTGAGAGAATTCAATGATCAGCCAACCATGAAATGGGAAAGTGGACCAAATAAGGCTTGATAATTTATTTGAGCCAAACAGAGGTATTATAATCTTTTAAAAATATTTAGCCAAACACACTGTATTCGTGACTTTATCTCATAACCCTGCAGATTGTCTGGTAGTTGCCCAGGACCTGAGGCAGGAAGGCGGACCCATGTGCCTGCACTTTCCAGTCATGTCTTTGCAACTGGTAGTTTTTAATAAAAGAAAAACTCTAACATTGTGAAATTACATCAGTGAAGAAACCATAGCTTTTTATGTTCTTGTATATGCTTTTCTTCTGTGCAATGTTATTCAATGCCCTAAATTTCAGCTACTTTTGAGATATTTTCTTGAATGTTGAGATTAGTCTGGAAATCAGGCTAGGAATAAATGAAATGCTGGTGTGGTAATAAAATTTATGTTACCATTTTATGAATATGAAAATGTCTAGTTGTTATAACACAAGGTATCTTTGGATTAAGAAGTCTAGGACATTTTATTCTTTTACACCTTTTTTTTTTTAAAGCAGGAAAACCTTTGCTTCTACCATCAGTCTTGAAGCAGAAATCCCAGAAAAAAAGAATTTTATAATCAGTCACAAAGAATTCCTACACGCATCATGTATCCCTTCCTCATCATTTCCCAGTTCTTAGGAGTCTCCACATTGTTTAATTGTAATCATGTGCAACTAGCATTTTAAAGCTTCACACTGCTTTCACATTTATGGGATATGATGAGAAGATTAAGAATGGTTGAAACTCAAGAGTAAATACAGGAAACTTAAGAGTAGATGTAGAAATGTGACTCCACCAGGCTTTCATGGAGCACACATTACCCCAGTGGGCTTCATGTTGTGGCCATCCATGTATAGAAGAACAAACTAGAAGGTGCACTGTCCCAAACAACCCTCATTCTAGTCAGGCCCCTCTCCTGTACTCTGCTTTGCAATTCTGTAGCAGGAATCTAAACTCTGGTTTCCTTCCATTGCATTGGTGTTGTTTGACCTGACTTTCCCTCAGCTTGGAACTTACGCATATGGGACTCAGGTGGCAGGGCCCTGCCTTTCCAGGGCTGCACTTAGTATTCAATCTATTGTGGAGCAGAGGGATGTTCATGACCCATAGCAAAAACACCTCCCACGTCCCATAAAGTGACATGTTGTTTCTATTAAGGGATCATTTTCTTAAGTGAAATCATGACCAGTCATGATGGCATGGAAGTATACAGAGGCCAAGTGACTATGTGTTACTTTAATTACCAAAGAAGTAACTATTATGATTCCATAATGGGTTCAAAGAAGAATTTTAAGACTGAAACAGTGGTTTTATTGTTTCTTTAGT